>NW_027138459.1:0-46901 GCF_035084215.1 Heptranchias perlo
TGGAAGGAGTTCTGTGACTCCGGAGTGTGCAGAATTCCTCCTGTGACCTGTACTTCACCCACAACAATGTCACGCAGATACACGGCATCCCTGGAGTGGCCAGTGGGATTATCTCAGGTAGGGGCGGAGGTGAGGGGGGCGGAGGTGAGGGGGGCGCGGACCTCTCACAGTCACCGCTCATGGCGGAATATGCTGGATTGTCCCGTGGTCTTGGGGAGGAGGGACTGTCCTGTGTGCACAATAGGGGGGAGGGGGGAGGGGGGAGGGGAGAGGGGAGGAGTGGTGCAGGAGGAAATAGGGGAGGGGGACAGGGAGGAGGGGTGTGGGGAAATAGGAGAGGGGGACAGGGAGGAGGGATGCGGGGAAGTAGGGGAGGGGGACAGGGAGGAGGGATGTGGGGAAATTGGGGGAGGGGGACAGGGAGGAGGGATGTGGGGAAATAGGGGAGGGGGACAGGGAGGAGGGGTGTGGGGAAATAGGAGAGGGGGACAGGGAGGAGGGGTGTGGGGAAGTAGGGGAGGGGGACAGGGAGGAGGGATGCGGGGAAATAGGGGAGGGGGACAGGGAGGAGGGGTGTGGGGAAATAGGGGAGGGGACGGGAGGAGGGGAGGGGGACAGGGAGGAGGGATGTGGGGAAATAGGGGAGGGGGACAGGGAGGAGGGACGTGGGGAAATAGGGGAGGGGGACAGGGAGGAGGGATGTGGGGAAATAGGAGAGGGGGACAGGGAGGAGGGATGCGGGGAAATAGGGGAGGGGGACAGGGAGGAGGGGTGTGGGGGAAATAGGGGAGGGGGACAGGGAGGAGGGGTGTGGGGAAATAGGGGAGGGGGACAGGGAGGAGGGGTGTGGGGAAATAGGGGAGGGGGACAGGGAGGAGGGATGTGGGGAAATAGGGGAGGGGGACAGGGAGGAGGGATGTGGGGAAATAGGGGAGGGGGACAGGGAGGAGGGGTGTGGGGAAATAGGGGAGGGGGACAGGGAGGAGGGGTGTGGGGAAATAGGGGAGGGGGACAGGGAGGAGGGGTGCGGGGGAAATGTGGAGGGGTGCGGGGGGGAATTGGGGAGGGGTGCGGGGAAATAGGGGAGGGGAAAGGGAGGAGTGGTGCGGGGGGACAGGGAGGAGGGGTGCGGGGGGGAAATGGGGGAGGGGTGCGGGGGGGGGAATGAGGAGGGGGACAGGGAGGAGGGGTGTGGGGGGAATAGGGGAGGGGTGCGGGGGGAAATGGGGAGGGGTGCGGGGGGAATAGGGGATGGGGACAGGGAGGAGGGGTGCGGGGGAATGGGGGAGGGGTGCGGAGGGGAATGGGGAGGGGTGCGGAGGGGAATGGGGAGGGGTGCGGGGGGAATAGGGGATGGGGACAGGGAGGAGGGGTGCGGGGGGGAATGGGGAGGGGTGCGGGGGGGAATGGGGAGGGGTGCGGGGGGGAATGGGGAGGGGTGCGGGGGGGAATGGGGAGGGGTGCGGGGGGAATGGGGAGGGGTGCGGGGGGGAATGGGGAGGGGTGCGGGGGGGAATGGGGAGGGGTGCGGGGGGAATTGGGGAGGGGTGCGGGGGGGAATGGGGAGGGGTGCGGGGGGGAATGGGGAGGGGTGCGGGGGGAATGGGGAGGGGTGCGGGGGGGAATGGGGAGGGGTGCGGGGGGGAATGGGGAGGGGTGCGGGGGGGAATGGGGAGGGGTGCGGGGGGGGAATGGGGGAGGGGTGCGGGGGGGTGCGGGGGGAATTGGGGAGGGGTGTGGGGGGAATTGGGGAGGGGTGCGGAGGGGAATGGGGAGGGGTGCGGGGGGGAATGGGGAGGGGTGCGGAGGGGAATGGGGAGGGGTGTGGGGGGAATTGGGGAGGGGTGCGGGGGGGAATGGGGAGGGGTGTGGGGGGAATGGGGAGGGGTGCGGAGGGGAATGGGGAGGGGTGCGGAGGGGAATGGGGAGGGGTGCGGAGGGGAATGGGGAGGGGTGCGGAGGGGAATGGGGAGGGGTGTGGGGGGAATTGGGGAGGGGTGCGGGGGGAAGCAGGGGTACAGTGAGGTGGGGGTGTTGGGGTAGTGGACGGGCGGGGAGCGGTGCTATGGAGGAGGGGTTGAGTGAGGTGTGGCTGTGGGGGAGGAGGAGGGAGTCAGGGGAGGGTGAGTGATTCTCTCTGTGCTATAACCCCTGTTCCCTCTGCCCCTACAGAGAACCTGTGGAGCCACTATCTGGACAAGGGACAGATTGTGGAGAAGGCCTCCGTGCCCTCGGCTAATGTGCAGGGCTCCACCAGCAACAAGTTCCCCTACGTGTTCGCAGATATCGCCGCCTCCTTCACCATCCTCGTGGGCATTTTCTTCCCGTCCGTAACCGGTAATGTGCCCCCCTTGTACCCGTCCCCGGGGGGTAATGTGCCCCCTTGTACCCGTCCCCGGGGGGGTAACGCGCCCCCTTGTACCCGTCCCCGGGGGGGTAACGCGCCCCCTTGTACCCGTCTCCGGGGGGGTAACGCGCCCCCTTGTACCCGTCCCCGGGGGGGTAACGCGCCCCCTTGTACCCGTCCCCGGGGGGGGTAACGCGCCCCCTTGTACCCGTCCCCGGGGGGGTAACGCGCCCCCTTGTACCCGTCCCCGGGGGGGTAACGTGCCCCCTTGTACCCGTCCCCGGGGGGGTAACGCGCCCCCTTGTACCCGTCCCCGGGGGGGTAACGCGCCCCCTTGTACCCGTCCCCGGGGGTGTAACGCGCCCCCTTGTACCCGTCCCCGGGGGTGTAACGCGCCCCCTTGTACCTGTCCCCGGGGGTGTAACGCGCCCCCTTGTACCCGCCCCCGGGGGTGTAACGCGCCCCCCTTGTACCTGTCCCCGGGGGGGTAACGCGCCCCCTTGTACCCGCCCCCGGGGGATGATGCGCCCCCTTGTCCCCGGGGGCTGATGCGCCCCCTTGTCCCAGTCCCCGGGGGCTGGTCACTGTGTATGATAGGAACATAGGAACAGGAGGAGGCCATTCAGCCCCTCGTGCCTGCTCCACCATTTGATAAGATCATGACTGATCTGTGATCTAACTCCATATACCTGCCTTTGGCCATATCCCTTAATACCTTTGGTTGCCAAAAAGCTATCCATCTCAGATTTAAATTTAGCAATTGAGCTAGTATCAATTGCCGTTTGTGGAAGAGAGTTCCAAACTTCAACCACCCTTTGTGTGTAGAAATGTTTTCTAATCTCACTCCTGAAAGGTCTGGCTCTAATTTTTAGACTGTGCCCCCTACTCTAGAATCCCCAACCAGCGGAAATAGTTTCTCTCTATCCACCCTATCCGTTCCCCTTAATATCTTATAAACTTCAATCAGATCACCCCTTAACCTTCGAAACTCCAGAGAATACAACCCCAATTTGTGTAATCTCTCCTCGTAACTTAACCCTTGAAGTCCGGGTATCATTCTAGTAAACCTACGCTGCACTCCCTCCAAGGCCAATATGTCCTTCGAAGGTGCGGTGTCCAGAACTGCTCACAGTACTCCAGGTGCGGTCTAACCAGGGTTTTGTATAGCTGCAGCATAACCTCTGCCCCCTTGTACTCTAGTCCTCTAGATATAAAGGGCCAGCCTTATTGATTATTTTCTGCACCTGTTCATGACACTTCAATGATCTATGTACCTGAACCCCTAAGTCCCTTTGGACATCCACTGTTTTTAAACTTTTTACCATTTAGAAAGTGCCCTGTTCTATCCTTTTTTGATCCAAAGTGGATGACCTCACATTTGTCTACATTAAATTCCATTTGCCACAGTTTTGCCCATTCACCTAATCTATCAATATCCCTTTGTAATTTTAAGTTTTCATCTACACTGCTTACAATGCCACCAATCTGTGTGTCATCAGCAAACTTAGATATGAGACTTTCTATGCCTTCATCTAAGTCGTTAATAAATATTGTGACTAATTGAGGGAGAGTGTATCGGTCCCCGGGGGGACTGTCGGTGCTGGGAACACTGTCTATTATGGGGGTGAGTGTGTCTCCCCCTCTCTTTGGCGGTGGGAGGTATCGTCACACCCACTGCCTCCTTTCGATGAGGTGGAGTTTGACCCCAGGACCCCTTTTCTATGCAGTGGTGGGCGCCCCCTCGCACGGGGAGCGGGCGCCCCCTCGCAGCGCCTCCACGGGGGGAGTGATGTCTGTGCGGCGGGGGCCCGTGCGCCTCTCCCTGCGGCGGGGGTCGGTATATTACTCGAACTGGAGTCTGTGCGATCTATCTGCAGGTATCATGGCCGGCTCAAACCGCTCTGGGGATCTGAAGGACGCCCAGAAATCGATTCCCATCGGCACGATCCTTGCCATCAGCACCACCTCCCTGGTCTGTATCCTCTTTCACCGTCTGACAGCGGGGCGATGTTGTAGTTTTTATATCTTCATGTTCTATCCCTGGGGAGCGTTGTGAATTAGGGGAAGGATTCGCAGGCTGCTGCACCGTCTGACAGGGTGGCGATGTTGTAGTTTTTATATCTTCATGTTCTATCCCTGGGGAGCGTTGTGAATTAGGGGAAGGATTCGCAGGCTGCTGCACCGTCTGACAGCGGGGCGATGTTGTAGTTTTTATATCTTCATGTTCTATCCCTGGGGAGCGTTGTGAATTAGGGGAAGGATTCGCAGGCTGCTGCACAGTCTGACAGCGGGGCGATGTTGTAGTTTTTATATCTTCATGTTCTATCCCTGGGGAGCGTTGTGAATTAGGGGAAGGATTCGCAGGCTGCTGCACAGTCTGACAGCGTGGCGATGTTGTAGTTTTTATATCTTCATGTAGTACCTTGCTGCTGTCTCCAGCTCTCCCCCTGCCCGGCCTGTGCTCAATCAGCTCCTGCTGAGACCCCCCTGCTTTCCTTTACCCGAGTGCAGATATCAGCAGCATCATCCTGTTCGGAGCCTGTGTGGAAGGAGTGGTCCTTCGTGACAAGTAAGTTCTCTGATTTATCCTCTTTGGTATGAATTTGGAACGTGCAATTGGGGAGGGGGTTGTGACGGAGCCCCACACAGAGCAGGAAGGTCCCAGGCTCCGTCCCGGGCCTGTGCTGAGTTACTGATCCCACCCGGTGTGGGACTGAGCCCCCCACACAGAGCACGTTCCTGTCCCCTCTCTCTGAAAGATCTCTCCCTCAGTCCCATTCCCCCCACCGCCCCCTGTACTCTCTCTCTGAAAGATCTCTCCCTCAGTCCCATTCCCCCCCATCGCTCCCTGTACTCTCTCTCTGAAAGATCTCTCCCTCAGTCCCATTCCCCCCCATCGCTCCCTGTGCTCCCTCTCACTGAAAGATCTCTCCCTCACTCCCATTCCCCCCATCGTCCCCTGTGTACCCTCTCTCTGAAAGATCTCTCCCTCACTCCCATTCCCCCCATCGTCCCCTGTGTACTCTCTCTCTGAAAGATCTCTCCCTCAGTCCCATTCCCCCCATTGCCCCCTGTGTACCCTCTCTCTGAAAGATCTCTCCCTCACTCCCATTCCCCCCCATCGCCCCCTGTACCCTCTCTCTGAAAGATCTCTCCCTCAGTCCCATTCCCCCCATTGCCCCCTGTGTACCCTCTCTCTGAAAGATCTCTCCCTCAGTCCCATTCCCCCCCATCGCCCCCTGTACCCTCTCTCTGAAAGATCTCTCCCTCAGTCCCATTCCCCCCCATCGCCCCCTGTACCCTCTCTCTGAAAGATCTCTCCCTCAGTCCCATTCCCCCCATTGCCCCCTGTGTACCCTCTCTCTGAAAGATCTCTCCCTCAGTCCCATTCCCCCCCATCGCCCCCTGTACCCTCTCTCTGAAAGATCTCTCCCCTCAGTCCCATTCCCCCCCATCGCCCCCTGTACCCTCTCTCTGAAAGATCTCTCCCTCAGTCCCATTCCCCATTCCCCCCATCACTCCCTGTGTACCCTCTCTCTGAAAGATCTCTCCCTCACTCCCATTCCCCATTCCCCCCATTGCTCCCTGTACCCTCTCTCTGAAAGATCTCTCCCTCACTCCCATTCCCCCCATCGCTCCCTGTACCCTCTCTCTGAAAGATCTCTCCCTCAGTCCCATTCCCCCCATCGCTCCCTGTACCCTCTCTCTGAAAGATCTCTCCCTCACTCCCATTCCCCCCATCGCTCCCTGTACCCTCTCTCTGAAAGATCTCTCCCTCAGTCCCATTCCCCCCATCGCTCCCTGTACCCTCTCTCTCTGAAAGATCTCTCCCTCACTCCCATTCCCCCCATCGCTCCCTGTACCCTCTCTCTGAAAGATCTCTCCCTCAGTCCCATTCCCCCCATCGCTCCCTGTACCCTCTCTCTGAAAGATCTCTCCCTCAGTCCCTTTCTTCATGCCTTTTTAATTTTTCTTACTCAAATATTTATCTACTTCCTTTTGAAGATCTATGCTGGATTCTGCTTCCCTGTTTGTTTCTGAGCATCCTGACAACCCTCTGCATAAAATAAATTCCCCATGCTTCCTCCCTTCGTTCTGGTAGGAACAGGAGGAGGCCATTCAGCCCTTTGAGCCTGTTCTGCCATTCAGTTAGATCATGGCTGATCTGTATCTTAACTCCATCTTACCTGCCTTGGTTCCGTAAATCTTAATGCCCTTACCCAACAAAGATCTATCCATCTCCGATTTGAAAATTTCAATTAAATCCCAGCCTTTCTGGGGGAGAGAGTTCCAGATTCCCACTCCCCTTTGTGTGAAGAAACGCTTCCTGACATCACCCCTGAACGGCCTGGCTCTAATTTTAAGGTTCTGCCCCCTTGTTCTGGACTCCCCCCACCAGAGGAAATAGTTTCTCTCTATCCGTCAAATCACACTTTAGGAAGGATGTCAAGGGTTTGGAGAGGGTGCAGAGGAGATTTACTAGAATGATACCAGGGATGAGGGACTTCAGTTATATGGAGAGACTGGGAGAAGCTGGGATCGTTCTCCTCAGAACAGAGAAGGTTAAGGGGGGACCTAATCGGAGATACTCAAAATGATGGGGGGTTGCGATAGAGCAAGTAGGGAGAAAGTGTTTCCTCTGGCAAGTGGGTCGGTAACCAGAGGTCACAGATTTAAAATAGTTGGCAAAAGAACTAGAGGGGAGATGAGGAGAATTGTTTCCACTCAGAGGGTTTGTTATGATCTGGAACGCACTCCCTGAAAGGGCGGAGGAATCAGATTCCATCGGAACTTTCAAAAGGCAATCGGACATGTACTTGAAGACTAATTTGCAGGGTTATGGGGAAAGAGCTGGGGAGTGGGACTAATTGGACAGCTCTTTCAAATACCCAGCACGGACACGATGGGCCGATTGGCCTCAGTCTGTGCTGTAAGATTCTATGAATCCTTTAATCATCTTCAACATCTCAATTAGATCACCCCTCAATCTTCTATACTCGAGGGAATACCAGCCTGTCCTCGTAATCTAACCCTTTTAGCCCGTGGGATCATTCTGATGCTGATATTAAATTTATTCTCTTTGCTCGCTGACGAGTGGAAATAATGTTTTGTGATTGATTTACAGCTTCTCCCAGTGTTGAGCCCCTCCATCGGATCAGCTCCGGTGAAGAGAGCCTCCGTCTCTCTCTTCATAACTAGAGCCTCTGATTCCTGGGTTAATCTCCGTTCCCATGGCCATTGACCCCACCCCTCTCCCTGGCCGCAGTCTGAGGCTGAACCAGACTGTTCGCAACCCCGGCGTCCTATTTGACCCTGAGATGAGCTTCCGACCACATATCCGCTCCATCGCCCAGACCATCTACTTCCACCTCCATAACATCGCCCGTCTCCGCTGCTGCTTCAGCTCATCTGCTGCTGAAACCCTCATCCGTGCCTCTTGTCACCTACAAACTGGGCTATTCCAATGCTCTCCTGGCCCGACTCCCATCTTCCACCCTCTGTAAACTTCAGCTCATCCAAAACTCTGCCCCCCTGTATCCTAACTCGCACCAAGTCCCGTTCACCCATCACCCCCTGTGCTCGCTGACCTACATTGGCTCCCGGTCCGGGAACACCTCGATTTTAAAATTCTCCCCATCCTTGTTTTCAAATCCCTCCGTGGCCCTCGCCCCTCCCTATCTCTGTAACCTCTTCCAGCCCCTACAACCCTCCAAGATCTCTGCGCTCCTCCAATTCTGGCCTCTTGCTCAACCCCCTGATTTTAATCGCTCCACGATTGGCGGCCGTGCCTTCAGCTGCCTAGGGCCTCAGCTCTGGAATTCCCTCCCTAAACCTCTCTCTCTCTCTCTCTCCTCCTTTAAGACGCTCCTTAAAACCTCCCTCTTTGACCGAGCTTTTGGTCACCGGTCCTGATATCTTCTCATGGCTCGGTGTGGAATGTTTTGAGAATTACTCCTGTGAAATGCCTTGGGATGTTTTACTATGTTAAAGTTGCTGTATCAATGGGAGTTGCTGTTGTTTGGACAGCCTGCTCTTCACCACAAAAGTACTCGGCAGATGTGGCGTTGGATCTGGAGCAGCGAGAACCATTTGAACACCCCCATGGTTTCGGGGTTCAGGCTGGTCTGGAGTGGGTTTTGGCCCATGTTAGGCCCGCATTTACGTTCTGCTCTGTCCCCGTCTTCCCAGGTTCGGAGAAGCGGTGAAGGGGAATCTCGTTGTGGGAACGTTGTCCTGGCCATCCCCTTGGGTCATCGTCATTGGTTCCTTCTTCTCCACCTGTGGGGCCGGACTACAGAGTCTGACGGGAGCTCCCCGACTGCTACAGGCTATCGCCAAGGATAACATCATCCCCTTCTTACGGGTATGTGTCTGCTCTCTCCCTCTGTCAGTGTCTGATCCCCACCTAGCCTACGCTGCATCTAATAATGGGAAATGAACCAGGGCTGATGAGAAGTATGGGGAGCATCTGGGCAACAGCAATCACAACATGATAAGGTTTAAGATAAGGATTGAGAAAGACAGATGTAAGACAAAGACCAAAATAATAGATGGGAAAGAAAAGCCAATTTGAGGGGATGAGAATGGAACTAGGGACTTGGGTAAGGCCGACTTCAATGGGACAGTAAACTGGGCAAATCTGTTAATGGATAAAACGACTGATGATCAGTGGGAAATGTTTAAAGAAACATTTAACGTGATACAGAATCGGTTTATACCCCTGAGGGGCAAGAACTCTACTTGCCAAAAAAAACGCCATGGACAACTAAAGAGGTGAGGGACAGTATAAGACATAAGGAAAGGGCATACAAAAAGGCAAAAAATGGCACAGATCCTGGCGAATGGGAAAGATACAAAGATCAACAAAGGGTCACAAAACAGATAGTAAGAGCTACAAAAAGAGAGTATGAAAAGAAACTTGCAAGGGATATCAAAACCAATACGAAGAACTTTTATAGTTATATTAGGAAAAAGAGGGTGGTCAGGAGCAGTGTTGGCCCCTTAAAAACTGAAAGTGGGGATATTGTCATTGACAATGGGGAAATGGCGGACATGTTGAACAATTACTTTGCGTCGGTATTTACAGTAGAAAAAGAGGATAGCATGCCGGAAATCCCAAGAAAACTAATATTGAATCGGGGACAGGGACTTGATAAAATTAATATAAGTAAAACAACAGTAATGAAGAAAATAATAGCACTAAAGAGTGACAAATCCCCAGGACCAGATGGTTTCCATCCCAGGGTTTTAAAGGAAGTAGGTGAGCACATTGCAGATGCGCTAACTATAATCTTTCAAAGTTCTCTAGATTCAGGAACTGTCCCTCTAGATTGGAAAATTGCACATGTCACTCCGCTTTTTAAGAAAGGAGAGAGAGAGAGAGAGGGAAACCAGGGAATTATAGACCAGTTAGCCTAACATCTGTTGTGGGGAAAATGCTGAAGTTTATAATTAAGGATAGGGTGACTGAACACCTCGAGAATTTTCAGTTAATCAGGGAGAGCCAGCATGGATTTGTGAAAGGTAGGTCGTGCCTGACAAACCTGATTGAATTTTTTGAAGAGGTGACTAAAGTAGTGAACAGGGGAATGTCAATGGATGTTATTTATATGGACTTCCAGAAGGCATTTGATAAGGTCCCACATAAGAGACTGTTAGCTAAGATAGAAGCCCATGGAATCGAGGGAAAAGTACGGACTTGGTTAGGAAGATGGCTGAGCGAAAGGCGACAGAGAGTAGGGATAATGGGAAGGTACTCACATTGGCAGGATGTGACTAGTGGAGTCCTGCAGGGATCTGTCTTGGGGCCTCAATTATTCACAATATTTATGAACGACTTAGATGAAGGCATAGAAAGTCTCATATCTAAGTTTGCCGATGACACACAGATTGGTGGCATTGTAAGCAGTGTAGATGAAAACATAAAATTACAAAGCAATATTGATAGATTAGGTGAATGGGCAAAACTGTGGCAAATGGAATTCAATGTAGACAAATGTGAGGTCATCCACTTTGGATCAAAAAAGGATAGAACAGGGTACTTTCTAAATGGTAAAAAGTTTAAAAACAGTGGATGTCCAAAGGGACTTAGGGGTTCAGGTACATCGATCATTGAAGTGTCATGAACAGGTGCAGAAAATAATCAATAAGGCTGGCCCTTTATATCTAGAGGACTAGAGTACAAGGGGGCAGAAGTTATGCTGCAGCTATACAAAACCCTGGTTAGACCGCACCTGGAGTACTGTGAGCAGTTCTGGACACCGCACCTTCGGAAGGACATATTGGCCTTGGAGGGAGTGCAGCGTAGGTTTACTAGAATGATACCCGGACTTCAAGGGTTAAGTTACGAGGAGAGATTACACAAATTGGGGTTGTATTCTCTGGAGTTTAGAAGGTTAAGGGGTGATCTGATTGAAGTTTATAAGATATTAAGGGGAACGGATAGGGTGGATAGAGAGAAACTATTTCCGCTGGTTGGGGATTCTAGGAGTAGGGGGCACAGTTTAAAAATTAGAGCCAGACCTTTCAGGAACGAGATTAGAAAACATTTCTACACACAAAGGGTGGTAGAAGTTTGGAACTCTCTTCCGCAAACAGCAATTGATACTAGCTCAATTGCTAAATTTAAATGTGAGATCGATAGCTTTTTGGCAACCAAAGGTATTAAGGGATATGGGCCAAAGGCAGGTATATGGAGTTAGATCACAGATCAGCCATGATCTTATCAAATGGTGGAGCAGGCACGAGGGGCTGAATGGCCTCCTCCTGTTCCTATGGAAGGTGAACTGGAAAAAGAATTGAGAGACAAAGAGCTTGAACAGCAGTGGGAAATATTTAAAACTGATCAATAGAGTCCAGGAGAAATATATTCCTCTCAAAAAAAAAACCAAGAACAACTGAGTGAATAATGAAAGACCATCGATGAATAAAGAGATACGGGCTACATTGGAACTAAAGAAAGAGGCAAACAATAACAGAGCGGATGACAAAGGAGAATCGGAAGAGGAAAGAACTCAAAAAAACAATTATTAAAGCAAAGAGGAACTTTGAGATTAAATTAACGAGCAATATACAAAGAAATAGTAAATTATTCTACAGACGCATAAATAACAAAAGAAAAATCAGGATAGGGATACTGACGATAAACTCCCAGGTAATGACAGCGAAATGGCAGAAATATTGAATAATTACTTTGCGTCTGTATTTACCAGGGAGACTAACAAGGTGGGCAGGACATGAGGAGAAGAGATCAAAAAAGGATATCATTTTTGGGCGTCCTTGCACATGACTCACAAAATTAACGAGCAGCTTCAGCGAGCAGTTAGGAAGGCAAATAGCATGTTTTTTTAATTCGTTCATGGGATGTGGGCGTCGCTGGCGAGGCCGGTATTTATTGCCCATCCCTAATTGCCCTTGAGAAGGTGGTGGTGAGCTGCCTTCTTGAACCGCTGCAGTCCGTGTGGTGAAGGTTCTCCCACAGTGCTGTTAGGAAGGGAGTTCCAGGATTTTGACCCAGCGACGATGAAGGAACGGCGATATATTTCCAAGTCGGGATGGTGTGTGACTTGGAGGGGAACGAGGAAGGAAGAGGCTCGTATGGAGGATAAACACCAGCATAGACCTGATGGGCCGAATGGCCTGTTTCTGTGCTGTACATTCAATGTATTAGTTGACTATTCCAATGCTCTCCTGGCCGGCCTCCCATCTCCCACCCTCCATAAACTTGAGCTCATCCAAAACTCTGCCCTCCCCCCGTATCCTAACTCGCACCCAGTACCGTTCACCCCTCACCCCCTGTGCTCACTGACCTACATTGGCTCCCGGTCCAGGAACGCCTCGATTTTAAAATTCTCCATCCTTGTTTTCAAATCCCTCCATGGCCCTCGCCCCCCCCTCCCTATCTCTGTAACCTCCTCCAGCCCCTACAACCCTCCGAGATCTCTGCGCTCCTCCAATTCTGGCCTCTTGCTCATCCCCCCGATTCCCATCGCTCCACCATTGGCGGCCGTGCCTTCAGCTGCCCGGGGCCCTGAGTTCTGGAATTCCCTCCCTAAACGTCTCCGCCTCTCTCTCTCTCCTCCTTTAAGACGCTCCTTAAAACCCACCTCTTTGACCGAGCTTTTGCTCACCTGTCCTGATATCTCCTCGTGGCTCGGTGTAATTCAGTGTATCCTATGATCTCTCTGTCGCGGTGACTGATCTCTCCCCCTCTAATAATGACCTCTCTCTCTCTTTTTCTCTTTTTTTCCTCTCTCTCTCTCTCTCTCTCTCTCTCTCTCCCATCGTTCAGGTGTTTGGTCACGGGAAGGTGAACGGGGAGCCAACCTGGGCCCTTCTGCTGACAGGAATAATCGCTGAGCTTGGGATTCTCATCGCATCGCTGGACATGGTCGCCCCCATCCTCTCCATGTACAGTATTCCCCCCTCCCTCCATCCCTCCCTCCCCATCCCTCCCTCCCTCCCTCTCCCTCCCCATCCCCTCCATGTACAGTATTCCCCTCCCTCCCTTCCTGCCCATCCCCTCCATGTACAGTATTCCCCTCCCTCCCTTCCTCCCCATCCTCTCCATGTACAGTATCCCCCTCCCTCCCTTCCTGCCCATCCCCTCCATGTACAGTATTCCCCTCCCTCCCTTCCTCCCCATCCTCTCCATGTACAGTATTCCCCTCCCTCCCTTCCTCCCCATCCTCTCCATGTACAGTATCCCCCTCCCTCCCCCTCCCTCCCTCCCTCCCTCCCTCCCCATCCTCTCCATGTACAGTATCCCCCTCCCTCCCTCCCTCTCCCTCCCCATCCCCTCCATGTACAGTATTCCCCTCCCTCCCTTCCTCCCCATCCTCTCCATGTACAGTATTCCCCTCCCTCCCTCCCTCCCTCCCTCCCTTACTCCCTCCCTCTCCCCTCCATGTACAGTATTCCCCTCCCTCCCCTCCCTCCCCATCCTCTCTGTGTACAGTATGCCTCCCACCCTCTGCTGCCTCCCCCGGCCCTGTTGTATAGATACCCAGTACTGTTTATTAATGGGGGGGGGTCTATAGATACCCAGTACTGTTTATTAATGGGGGGGGGTCTATAGATACCCAGTACTGTTTATTAATGGGGGGGGGGTCTATAGATACCCAGTACTGTTTATTAATGGGGGGGGTCTATAGATACCCAGTACTGTTTATTAATGGGGGGGTCTATAGATACCCAGTACTGTTTATTAATGGGGGGGGGGGTCTATAGATACCCAGTACTGTTTATTAATGGGGGGGGTCTATAGATACCCAGTACTGTTTATTAATGGGGGGGGGTCTATAGATACCCAGTACTGTTTATTAATGGGGGGGTCTATAGATACCCAGTACTGTTTATTAATGGGGGGGGGGTCTATAGATACCCAGTACTGTTTATTAATGGGGGGGGTCTATAGATACCCAGTACTGTTTATTAATGGGGGGGGGTCTATAGATACCCAGTACTGTTTATTAATGGGGGGGGGTCTATAGATACCCAGTACTGTTTATTAATGGGGGGGGGGTCTATAGATACCCAGTACTGTTTATTAATGGGGGGGTCTATAGATACCCAGTACTGTTTATTAATGGGGGGGGGTCTATAGATACCCAGTACTGTTTATTAATGGGGGGGGGGTCTATAGATACCCAGTACTGTTTATTAATGGGGGGGTCTATAGATACCCAGTACTGTTTATTAATGGGGGGGGTCTATAGATACCCAGTACTGTTTATTAATGGGGAGGGTCTATAGATACCCAGTACTGTTTATTAATGGGGGGGGGGTCTATAGATACCCAGTACTGTTTATTAATGGGGAGGGGGGGTCTATAGATACCCAGTACTGTTTATTAATGGGGGGGTCTATAGATACCCAGTACTGTTTATTAATGGGGGGGTCTATAGATACCCAGTACTGTTTATTAATGGGGGGGGGTCTATAGATACCCAGTACTGTTTATTAATGGGGAGGGTCTATAGATACCCAGTACTGTTTATTAATGGTGAGGTCTATAGATACCCAGTACTGTTTATTAATGGGGGGGGCGTCTATAGATACCCAGTACTGTTTATTAATGGGGAGGGTCTATAGATACCCAGTACTGTTTATTAATGGGGGGGGGGGGTCTATAGATACCCAGTACTGTTTATTAATGGGGAGGGGGGTCTATAGATACCCAGTACTGTTTATTAATGGTGAGGTCTATAGATACCCAGTACTGTTTATTAATGGGGGGGGCGTCTATAGATACCCAGTACTGTTTATTAATGGGGAGGGGGGGGTCTATAGATACCCAGTACTGTTTATTAATGGGGAGGGGGGGTCTATAGATACCCAGTACTGTTTATTAATGGGAGGGGGGGTCTATAGATACCCAGTACTGTTTATTAATGGGGAGGGGGGTCTATAGATATCCAGTACTGTTTATTAATGGGGGGGGTCTATAGATACCAGTACTGTTTATTAATGGGGAGGGTCTATAGATATCCAGTACTGTTTATTAATGGGGAGGGTCTATAGATACCCAGTACTGTTTATTAATGGGGGGGGGGGGGTCTATAGATACCCAGTACTGTTTATTAATGGGGAGGGGGGTCTATAGATACCCAGTACTGTTTATTAATGGGGAGGGGGGGTCTATAGATACCCAGTACTGTTTATTAATGGGGAGGGGGGTCTATAGATACCCAGTACTGTTTATTAATGGAGGGAGGGTCTATAGATACCCAGTACTGTTTATTAATGGGGGGGGGTCTATAGATACCCAGTACTGTTTATTAATGGGGAGGGGGGTCTATAGATACCCAGTACTGTTTATTAATGGGGAGGGGGGGTCTATAGATACCCAGTACTGTTTATTAATGGGGAGGGGGGTCTATAGAAACCCAGTACTGTTGATGAGCTCCTGCTGACGGTGACCTTTCCCCTTCAGGTTTTTCCTGATGTGTTACCTCTTTGTGAATCTGGCGTGTGCTCTACAGACTCTCCTGAGGACCCCCAACTGGAGACCCCGATTCCGATACTATCACTGGTAAGAGAGGTGTGTGATTGGGGTCACCCACTGACCCACTGTGTGGTGTGTTGTCTCTCGGTCTCTCTCGTTCCTGGGGCCCTGAGTCTCTCTGATCACTCCACTGACCCACTGTGTGTGTGTTGTCTCTCGGTCTCTCTCGTTCCTGGGGCCCTGAGTCTCTCTGATCACCCACTGACCCACTGTGTGTGTGTTGTCTCTCGGTCTCTCTCGTTCCTGGGGCCCTGAGTCTCTCTGATCACCCACTGACCCACTGTGTGTGTGTTGTCTCTCGGTCTCTCTCGTTCCTGGGGCCCTGAGTCTCTCTGATCACCCACTGACCCACTGTGTGTGTGTGTGTGTGTGTGTGTTGTCTCTCAGTCTCTCTCGTTCCTGGGGCCCTGAGTCTCTCTGATCACCCCACTGACCCACTGTGTGTGTGTTGTCTCTCGGTCTCTCTCGTTCCTGGGGCCCTGAGTCTCTCTGATCACCCACTGACCCACTGTGTGTGTGTTGTCTCTCGGTCTCTCTCGTTCCTGGGGCCCTGAGTCTCTCTGATCACCCACTGACCCACTGTGTGTGTGTTGTCTCTCGGTCTCTCTCGTTCCTGGGGCCCTGAGTCTCTCTGATCACCCACTGACCCACTGTGTGTGTGTTGTCTCCTCGGTCCTCTCTCGTTCCTGGGGCCCTGAGTCTCTCTGATCACCCACTGACCCACTGTGTGTGTGTTGTCTCTCGCACTCTCTCGTTCCTGGGGCCCTGAGTCTCCTCTGATCACCCACTGACACACTGTGTGTGTGTTGTCTCTAGGACTCTCTCGTTCCTGGGAATGAGTCTCTGCCTGGCCCTGATGTTTCTCTCCTCCTGGTATTACGCCATTGTAGCCATGGTGATCGCTGGAATGATCTACAAGTACATCGAGTACCAAGGGTGAGTGAGTGTCTGGGGTCTGGGGCGGGTGTGTGTGTTTGTGTCTGGTGTGTGTGTGTGTGTGTGCTGCGCAGCTCGTGCGCGGTGTCGGGCTGTACGTGTGTGTGTGTCTGGGGCCTGTGTGTGCGCGCGTGTCTGGGGCCTGTGTTTTATGTGTGTCTGGGGCCTGTGTGCGTGCGCGTGTGCGGTGTCGGGCTGTACATGTGTGTGTGTGTCTGGGGCCTGTGTTTTATGTGTGTCTGGGGCCCGTGTGTGTGTGTGTGTGTGTGTGTGTGTGTGCACGCGTGCGTGGTGTCAGGCTGTACGTGTGTGTGTGTGTCTGTGTTTTATGTGTGTCTGGGGCCCGTGTGTGTGTGCGCGTGCGCGGTGTCGGGCTGTACGTGTGTGTGTGTGTGTGTGTGTGTCTGTGTTTTATGTGTGTCTGGGGCCTGTGTTTTATGTGTGTCTGGGGCCTGCGTGTGCGCGGTGTCGGGCTGTACGTGTGTGTGTGTCTGGGGCCTGTGTGTGTGCGCGTGCGCGGTGTCGGGCTGTACGTGTGTGTGTGTGTCTGTGTTTTATGTGTGTCTGGGGCCTGTGTTTTATGTGTGTCTGGGGCCTGTGTGTGTGTGCGCGTGCGCGGTGTCGGGCTGTACGTGTGTGTGTGTGTGTGTACATGGCCGGTGCCTGGGGATCGATATGGGGGGCGGGATTGCGAACGGTCTCTTGCTGTGTAACCCTCTTTGACTCCCCTTGTCCACAGGGCAGAGAAGGAGTGGGGTGACGGTATCCGTGGACTCTCTCTCAGTGCCGCTCGCTACGCCCTGCTGCGCCTCGAGGAAGGACCCCCCCCACACCAAGAACTGGAGGTAACGGGAGGCAGACTCCAGGGTCTTACTGTGAGACCCTTGACCTTCTCTCATGTACAGTTACTTGCTTAAAAATACTCAGTTTGGGTTCATTACACCTGACTTACCCCTT
Source organism: Heptranchias perlo (assembly GCF_035084215.1). NCBI lineage: Eukaryota > Metazoa > Chordata > Chondrichthyes > Hexanchiformes > Hexanchidae > Heptranchias > Heptranchias perlo. Next base: position 17,247 of record NW_027138459.1, read on the forward strand.
TACTGATCCGAGTTTGCTCTCTCTGATCACCCTCAAAGTTCTCGAAGTGCTCTGTCCTTAATTAAAGATTCCAATTAATTCCCCACAACAGATGTTACAGACTAACAGGTCTATAATTTGTATAATTGAGAGATTTTTGTTGACCCAAGATATTAAGGGCCATGAGGCTACAGTGGGCAGAGTTCAGGCACAGATCACACATGATCTCGTTGAATGGCGGAACAGGCTCGACGGGCTGAATGGCCTCCTCCTGTTCCTATGTGCCTTGTCTCTCTGTCTGAATCATAGAAATTTATGGCACAGAAGGAGGCCATTCGGCCCATCGTGTCCGCGCCGGCCGAAAATGAGCCCCCCAGCCTAATCCCACTTTCCCGCACTCGGTCCCTATCCCTGTGGGTTTCGGCTCTTCAGGTACTCTTTAAATGAGTTGAGGGTTTCTGCCTCTCCCACCCTCTCAGGCAGTGAGTTCCAGACTCCCACACCCTCTGGGGGAAAACATTTCTCCTCAGCTCCCCTCTAATCCTTCCACCAATCACTTTAAATCTATGCCCCCTGGTCACTGACCCCTCTGCTAAGGGAAATAGGTCCTTCCTATCCACTCTATCTGGGCCCCTCATAATTTTATCACCTCAATTAAATCTCCCCTCAGCCTCCTCTGTTCCAAAGAAAACAACCCCAGCCTATCCAATCTTTCCTCATAGCTAAAATTCTCCAGTCCTGGCAACATCCTCGTAAATCTCCTCTGCACCCTCTCGAGTGCAATCACATCCTTCCTGTAATGTGGTGACCAGAACTGTACGCAGTACTCAAGCTGTGACCTAACTAGTGTTTTATACAGTTCCAGCATAACCTCCCTGCTCTTATATTCTATGCCTCGGCTAATAAAGGAAAGTATTCCATATGCCTTCTTAACCACCTTATCTACCTGTCCTGCTACCTTCAGGGATCTGTGGACATGCACTCCAAGGTCCCTCACTTCCTCTCCACCTCTCAGTATCCTCCCATTTATTGTGTATTCCCTTGCCTTGTTTGCTCTCCCCAAATGCATTACCTCACACTTCTCCAGATTGAATTCCATTTGTCACTTTTCTGCCCACCTGACCAGTCCATTGATATCTTCCTGCAGTCTACAGCTTTCCTCCTCACTATCAGCCCCACGGACAATTTTTGTATCATCTGCAAACTTTTTAATCATGCCCCCTACATTTAAGTCTAAATCATTAATATATACCACAAAAAGCAAGGGACCAGTACTGAGCCCTGCGGCACCCCACTGGAAACAGCCTTCCAGTCACAAAAACACCCGTCGACCATTACCCTTTGCTTCCTGCCGCTGAGCCAATTTTGGATCCAATTTGCCACATTCCCTTGGATCCCATGGGCTTTTACTTTTTTGACCAGTCTGCCATGTGGGACCTTGTCAAAAGCCTTGCTAAAATCCATGTAGACTACATCAAATGTGTTACCCTCATTGACCCTCCTTGTTACCTCCTCAAAAAATTCAATCAAGTTAGTCAGACACGACCTTCCCTTAACAAATCCGTGCTGACTGTCCTTGATTACTCCGTGCCTTTCTAAATGATTATTTATCCTGTCCCTCAGAATTGACTCCAATAATTTTCCCACCCCCGAGGTTAGACTGACTGACCTGTAATTACTCGGTCTATCCCTCGCTCCCTTTTTAAACAATGGTACAATGTTAGCAGTCCTTCAATCCTCCGGCACCACGCCCTGTATCCAGGGAGGATTGGAAAATGATGGTCAGAGTCTCCGCTATTTCCTCCCTGGCTTCTCTTAACAGTCTGGGATACATTTCATCCGGGCCTGGTGATTTATCGACTTTCAAAGATGCTAAACCCCTTAATACTTCCTCTCTCACTATGTTTATCCCATCCAATATTTCACACTCCTCCTCCTTAACTACAATCTCTGCACCGTCTCCCTCTTTTGTGAGGACAGACGCAAAGTGTTCATTAAGAACCATCCCCACATCTTGCACCTCCACACATAGGTTACCTTTTTGGTCTCTGATAGGCCCGACTCTTTCCTTCGTTCTCCTCTTGCTCTTTAAGTATTTATATATCATCTTTGGGTTTTCCTTAATTTTATTTGCCAGTATTTTTTCATGCCCTCTCTTTGCTTTCCTAATTTCCTTTTTAATTTTACCGCCCGGTCTCTCTGCCCGCCGTCTCTCTGCCCGCCCCTCTCTGACTTTCTCTCCTTTCCCTCCAGACCCCAGCTCCTGGTACTGATCAAGTTGGATGAAGATCTTCACGTCAAGTATCCGCGACTCTTGACCTTTGCCTCCCAGCTGAAGGCAGGTAAAGGCCTGACCATCGTGGGCACCGTCCTCTCCGGGAACTTTCTGGAAAACTACGGGGAGGCATTGGCTGCTGAGCAGGTACAGGCGCCAGTCAGAGAAACCGGTGACAATCAGCCCAGTACCACCACTCTCTGTGGGACTGGGTCCCCCACACAGAGCAGGAGAGGCCCAGGCTCTGTCCCGAGTTCCTGACCCCACCCGGTGTGTGACTGAGCCCCCCACACAGAGCAGGAGAGGCCCAGGCTCTGTCCCGAGTTACTGACCCCACCCGGTGTGGGACTGAGCCCCCCACACAGAGCAGGAGAGGCCCAGGCTCTGTCCCGGGCCTATGCTGAGTTACCGATCCCACCCGGTGTGGGACTGAGCCGCCCCACACAGAGCAGGAGAGGGGAGTGTCAGCCTGAACCGAGGACCTTCTGATGCTGAGGGGACAGAATGCTACCAACGACAACTCCTGTTCACACAGCGCCTTTAACCCAATAAAACGCCCCCAGTGATTGACACTGAGCCACAGAAGGAGATAGTACATCGAGATTTACTTCAAGTCTACAGTACAGAAACAGGCCATTCGGCCCATCAGGTCTGTGCTGGTGTTTCTGCTCCACACGAGCCTCCTCCCTCCCTACTCCATCTCTCCCTATCACCATCTCCTTCTATTCCTTTCTCCCTCATGACCTCAAGTTCTGGTCTCCCCTGCAAGTGGAAACATTCAAACCCTTTCATAATCTTAAAGACCTCCATCAGGTCACCCCTCAGTCTTCTCTTTTCTAGAGAAAAGAGCCCCAGCCTGTTCAGCCTTTCCTGATAGTTATAAACCTCTCAGTTCTGGGATCATCCTGGTAAATCTTTTTTGCACCTTCTCCAGTGCCTCGATATCCTTTTTATAATATGGAGACCAGAACTGTGCACAGTGCTCCGAGTGTGGTCTAACCAAGGTATATGGAGACCAGAACTGTGCACAGTGCTCCGAGTGTGGTCTAACCAAGGTATATGGAGACCAGAACTGTGCACAGTGCTCCGAGTGTGGTCTAACCAAGGTATATGGAGACCAGAACTGTGCACAGTGCTCCGAGTGTGGTCTAACCGAGGTATATGGAGACCAGAACTGTGCACAGTGCTCCAAGTGTGGTCTAACCAAGGTATATGGAGACCAGAACTGTGCACAGTGCTCCGAGTGTGGTCTAACCAAGGTATATGGAGACCAGAACTGTGCACAGTGCTCCGAGTGTGGTCTAACCAAGGTATATGGAGACCAGAACTGTGCACAGTGCTCCGAGTGTGGTCTAACCAAGGTATATGGAGACCAGAACTGTGCACAGTGCTCCGAGTGTGGTCTAACCGAGGTATATGGAGACCAGAACTGTGCACAGTGCTCCGAGTGTGGTCTAACCAAGGTATATGGAGACCAGAACTGTGCACAGTGCTCAGAGTGTGGTCTAACCAAGGTATATGGAGACCAGAACTGTGCACAGTGCTCCGAGTGTGGTCTAACCGAGGTATATGGAGACCAGAACTGTGCACAGTGCTCCGAGTGTGGTCTAACCGAGGTATATGGAGACCAGAACTGTGCACAGTGCTCCGAGTGTGGTCTAACCAAGGTATATGGAGACCAGAACTGTGCACAGTGCTCCGAGTGTGGTCTAACCAAGGTATATGGAGACCAGAACTGTGCACAGTGCTCCGAGTGTGGTCTAACCCAGGTATATGGAGACCAGAACTGTGCACAGTGCTCCGAGTGTGGTCTAACCCAGGTATATGGAGACCAGAACTGTGCACAGTGCTCCAAGTGTGGTCTAACCAAGGTATATGGAGACCAGAACTGTGCACAGTGCTCCGAGTGTGGTCTAACCGAGGTATATGGAGACCAGAACTGTGCACAGTGCTCCAAGTGTGGTCTAACCCAGGTATATGGAGACCAGGACTGTGCACAGTGCTCCGAGTGTGGTCTAACCCAGGTATATGGAGACCAGGACTGTGCACAGTGCTCCAAGTGTGGTCTAACCGAGGTATATGGAGACCAGAACTGTGCACAGTGCTCCGAGTTCAATACAAGTTTAACAGAACTTCTCTGCTTTTCAATTCTATCCCTCTAGGAATGACCCCCAGTGTTTGATTTGCCTTTTTTTATGTCCTTATTAACCTGTGTCGCTACTTTTAGTGATTTGTGTATCTGTCCCCCCAGATCCCTCTGCTCCTCTCCCCCATTTAGACTCTGATTATCCAATCAGTTTGTGGCCTCCTTATTCTTCCCGCCAAAATGTCCCACCTCACACTTCTCTATATTGAAATTCATATTAGGACAGGTGACTAAAAGCTCGGTCAAAGAGGTGGGTTTTAAGGAGCGTCTTAAAGGGGGAGAGAGAGAGGGAGAGGTTTAGGGAGGGAATTCCAGAGCTCGAGGCCCAGGCAGCTGAAGGCACGGCCGCCAATGGTGGAGCGATGGGAATCGGGGGGGGGGGGGGGATGAGCAAGAGGCCAGAATTGGAGGAGCGCAGAGATCTCGGAGGGTCGTAGGGGGCTGGAGGAGGTTACAGAGATAGGGAGGGAGGGGGGCGAGGGCCATGGAGGGATTTGAAAACAAGGATGAGAATTTTAAAATCGAGGCGTTCCCGGACCTGGAGCCAATGTAGGTCAGTGAGCACAGGGGGTGATGGGTGAACGGGACTCGGTGCGAGTTAGGATACGGGGGGAGAGTTTTGGATGAGCTGGAGTTTACGGAGAGTGGGAGATGGGAGGCCGGTCAGGAGAGCATTGGAACAGTCCAATCTGGGCCGAGGTACAGCAGGTGGGACAGGAGTGGGGCAAGGGGTGGACTGGGGGCCGGGCGATGGGGTGGGGGTGGGGGTGGGTGCGGGGAGTCACTCGGGGAGGGGGGGCATGGGGAGCCTCTTGGGGAGGGGGGCATGGGGAGTCTCTCGGGGAGGCGGGGAGTCTGACGAGGAGGGGGGGAGTCGGGGAGTCTCTCGGGGAGGCGGGGAGTCTCTCGGGGAGGCGGGGAGTCTCTCGGGGAGGCGGGGAGTCTCTCGGGGAGGGGGGGCATGGGGAGTCTCTTGGGGAGGGGGGCATGGGGAGTCTCTCGGGGAGGCGGGGAGTCTCTCGGGGAGGGGGGGCATGGGGAGTCTTTTGGGGAGGGGGGCATGGGGAGTCTCTCGGGGAGGCGGGGAGTCTCTCGGGGAGGGGGGGACGGGGAGTCTCTCGGGGAGGGGGGCATGGGGAGTCTCTCGGGGAGGGGGGGACGGGGAGTCTCTCGGGGAGGGGGGGACGGGGAGTCTCTCGGGGAGGGGGGGACGGGGAGTCTCTCGGGGAGGGGGGGACGGGGAGTCTCTCGGGGAGGGGGGGACGGGGAGTCTCTCGGGGAGGGGGGGACGGGGAGTCTCTCGGGGAGGGGGGGACGGGGAGTCTCTCGGGGAGGGGGGACGGTGAGTCTCTCGGGGGAGGGGGTTTAAGGGGCCGGGGTCTGGGGGACTGTCTCTCCCCCGCCCCCCCCCCCCCCCCCCTGCCCATCCCGTTGAGCCGAGTGTGACGGGCTTTGTTCTGTTTACAGACCATGAAATCCCTGATGGAGAAGGAGAGGGTGAAAGGATTCTGTCAGGTGGTGGTGGCAGGGAAGGTGCGGGAGGGAGTCTGCCACCTCATCCAATCCTGTGGCCTGGGTGGAATGAAGCACAACACAGTGGTCCTGGGCTGGCCCAACTGCTGGAGGCAGAGTGAGGATCCACGGGCCTGGAAAACCTTCATCGGTGAGTACCCGAAGCCCCCGCACAGAGCAGGAGAGTCCCAGGCTCGATCCCCGGCCTGTGCTGGGTCCGGGAGGGGGTGAATCAGCCTGGGGTTCCTGCTCCTCATCCCCAACCAGAGGACGGCGGCAATCAGACTCTGCTGTGATGCCCCTGTGGTCAAATATCAACCCAGCATCTTGCACCCCTCCCCTGCGCTCTCCTCCACCCCACCCCCCCCCACCCTCTCCCTCTCTCTTCCCAACCCACGCCCTCTCCCCTCCTGCATTTTGGTGACAGTGTAAAGTCTCGGGGTCTCTCCCCGTTTGGTGACGGTGTAAAGTCTCGGGGTCTCTCCTCGTTTGGTGACGGTGTAAAGTCTGGGGGTCTCTCCCCGTTTGGTGACGGTGTAAAGTCTCGGGGTCTCTCCCCGTTTGGTGATGGTGTAAAGTCTCGGGGTCTCTCCCCGTTTGGTGACAGTGTAAAGTCTCGGGGTCTCTCCCCGTTTGGTGACGGTGTAAAGTCTGGGGGTCTCTCCCCGTTTGGTGATGGTGTAAAGTCTGGGGGTCTCTCCTCGTTTGGTGACGGTGTAAAGTCTGGGGGTCTCTCCCCGTTTGGTGACAGTGTAAAGTCTGGGGGTCTCTCCCCGTTTGGTGACGGTGTAAAGTCTGGGGGTGTCTCCCCGTTTGGTGACGGTGTAAAGTCTGGGGGTCTCTCCCCGTTTGGTGACAGTGTAAAGTCTCGGGGTCTCTCCCCGTTTGGTGACAGTGTAAAGTCTGGGGGTCTCTCCCCGTTTGGTGACAGTGTAAAGTCTGGGGGTCTCTCCCCGTTTGGTGACAGTGTAAAGTCTGGGGGTCTCTCCCCGTTTGGTGACGGTGTAAAGTCTCGGGGTCTCTCCTCGTTTGGTGACAGTGTAAAGTCTGGGGGTCTCTCCCCGTTTGGTGACGGTGTAAAGTCTGGGGGTCTCTCCCCGTTTGGTGACAGTGTAAAGTCTCGGGGTCTCTCCCCGTTTGGTGACGGTGTAAAGTCTCGGGGTCTCTCCCCGTTTGGTGACGGTGTAAAGTCTCGGGGTCTCTCCCCGTTTGGTGACGGTGTAAAGTCTCGGGGTCTCTCCCCGTTTGGTGATGGTGTAAAGTCTCGGGGTCTCTCCCCGTTTGGTGACGGTGTAAAGTCTCGGGGTCTCTCCCCGTTTGGTGACGGTGTAAAGTCTGGGGGTGTCTCCCCGTTTGGTGACGGTGTAAAGTCTGGGGGTCTCTCCGTTTGGTGACGGTGTAAAGTCTGGGGGTCTCTCCCCGTTTGGTGACGGTGTAAAGTCTGGGGGTCTCTCCGTTTGGTGACAGTGTAAAGTCTCGGGGTCTCTCCGTTTGGTGATGGTGTAAAGTCTGGGGGTCTCTCCCCGTTTGGTGACAGTGTAAAGTCTGGGGGTCTCTCCGTTTGGTGATGGTGTAAAGTCTGGGGGTCTCTCCCCGTTTGGTGACAGTGTAAAGTCTGGGGGTCTCTCCGTTTGGTGACAGTGTAAAGTCTCGGGGTCTCTCCGTTTGGTGACGGTGTAAAGTCTGGGGGTCTCTCCGTTTGGTGATGGTGTAAAGTCTGGGGGTCTCTCCCCGTTTGGTGACAGTGTAAAGTCTGGGGGTCTCTCCCCGTTTGGTGACGGTGTAAAGTCTGGGGGTCTCTCCCCGTTTGGTGACGGTGTAAAGTCTGGGGGTCTCTCCCCGTTTGGTGACGGTGTAAAGTCTCGGGGTCTCTCCCCGTTTGGTGACGGTGTAAAGTCTCGGGGTCTCTCCCCCGTTTGGTGACAGTGTAAAGTCTGGGGGTCTCTCCCCGTTTGGTGACGGTGTAAAGTCTGGGGGTCTCTCCCCGTTTGGTGACGGTGTAAAGTCTCGGGGTCTCTCCTCGTTTGGTGACAGTGTAAAGTCTGGGGGTCTCTCCCCGTTTGGTGACGGTGTAAAGTCTGGGGGTCTCTCCCCGTTTGGTGACAGTGTAAAGTCTCGGGGTCTCTCCCCGTTTGGTGACAGTGTAAAGTCTCGGGGTCTCTCCCCGTTTGGTGACGGTGTAAAGTCTCGGGGTCTCTCCCCGTTTGGTGACGGTGTAAAGTCTCGGGGTCTCTCCCCGTTTGGTGATGGTGTAAAGTCTCGGGGTCTCTCCCCGTTTGGTGACGGTGTAAAGTCTGGGGGACTCTCCCCGTTTGGTGACGGTGTAAAGTCTGGGGGTGTCTCCCCGTTTGGTGACAGTGTAAAGTCTGGGGGTCTCTCCCCGTTTGGTGATGGTGTAAAGTCTCGGGGTCTCTCCCCATTTGGTGATGGTGTAAAGTCTGGGGGTCTCTCCGTTTGGTGACGGTGTAAAGTCTGGGGGTCTCTCCCCGTTTGGTGACGGTGTAAAGTCTGGGGGTCTCTCCGTTTGGTGACGGTGTAAAGTCTGGGGGTCTCTCCCCGTTTGGTGACAGTGTAAAGTCTGGGGGTCTCTCCCCGTTTGGTGACGGTGTAAAGTCTGGGGGTCTCTCCCCGTTTGGTGACGGTGTAAAGTCTGGGGGTCTCTCCCCGTTTGGTGACGGTGTAAAGTCTCGGGGTCTCTCCCCGTTTGGTGACGGTGTAAAGTCTCGGGGTCTCTCCCCCGTTTGGTGACAGTGTAAAGTCTGGGGGTCTCTCCCCGTTTGGTGACGGTGTAAAGTCTGGGGGTCTCTCCCCGTTTGGTGACGGTGTAAAGTCTCGGGGTCTCTCCCCGTTTGGTGATGGTGTAAAGTCTGGGGGTCTCTCCCCGTTTGGTGACGGTGTAAAGTCTCGGGGTCTCTCCCCGTTTGGTGACAGTGTAAAGTCTCGGGGTCTCTCCCCGTTTGGTGACGGTGTAAAGTCTCGGGGTCTCCGCCGTTTGGTGACAGTGTCAAGTCTGGGGGTCTCTCCCCGTTTGGTGACGGTGTAAAGTCTCGGGGTCTCTCCCCGTTTGGTGACGGTGTAAAGTCTCGGGGTCTCCGCCGTTTGGTGACAGTGTAAAGTCTGGGGGTCTCTCCCCGTTTGGTGACGGTGTAAAGTCTGGGGGTCTCTCCCCGTTTGGTGACGGTGTAAAGTCTGGGGGTCTCTCCCCGTTTGGTGACAGTGTAAAGTCTGGGGTTCTCTCCCCGTTTGGTGACAGTGTAAAGTCTCGGGGTCTCTCCCCGTTTGGTGACGGTGTAAAGTCTCGGGGTCTCTCCGTTTGGTGATGGTGTAAAGTCTGGGGGTCTCTCCTCGTTTGGTGACAGTGTAAAGTCTGGGGGTCTCTCCCCGTTTGGTGACAGTGTAAAGTCTGGGGGTCTCTCCCCGTTTGGTGACAGTGTAAAGTCTCGGGGTCTCTCCCCGTTTGGTGACGGTGTAAAGTCTCGGGGTCTCTCCCCGTTTGGTGATGGTGTAAAGTCTCGGGGTCTCTCCCCGTTTGGTGATGGTGTAAAGTCTGGGGGTCTCTCCTCGTTTGGTGACAGTGTAAAGTCTGGGGGTCTCTCCCCGTTTGGTGATGGTGTAAAGTCTCGGGGTCTCTCCTCGTTTGGTGACAGTGTAAAGTCTGGGGGTCTCTCCCCGTTTGGTGACAGTGTAAAGTCTGGGGGTCTCTCCCCGTTTGGTGACGGTGTAAAGTCTGGGGGTCTCTCCCCGTTTGGTGACGGTGTAAAGTCTCGGGGTCCCTCCCCGTTTGGTGACGGTGTAAAGTCTGGGGGTCTCTCCCCGTTTGGTGATGGTGTAAAGTCTCGGGGTCTCTCCTCGTTTGGTGACGGTGTAAACTCTTGGGGTCTCTCCCCGTTTGGTGACGGTGTAAAGTCTGGGGGTCTCTCCCCGTTTGGTGACGGTGTAAAGTCTCGGGGTCTCTCCCCGTTTGGTGATGGTGTAAAGTCTGGGGGTCTCTCCCCATTTGGTGACGGTGTAAAGTCTGGGGGTCTCTCCCCGTTTGGTGACGGTGTAAAGTCTGGGGGTCTCTCCCCATTTGGTGACGGTGTAAAGTCTCGGGGTCTCTCCGTTTGGTGACGTTGTAAACTCTTGGGGTCTCTCCGCGTTTGGTGACGGTGTAAAGTCTGGGGGTCTCTCCGCGTTTGGTGACGGTGTAAAGTCTCGGGGTCTCTCCTCGTTTGGTGACAGTGTAAAGTCTCGGGGTCTCTCCTCGTTTGGTGACGGTGTAAAGTCTCGGGGTCTCCCCCGTTTGGTGACAGTGTAAAGTCTGGGGGTCTCTCCCCGTTTGGTGACAGTGTAAAGTCTGGGGGTCTCTCCCCGTTTGGTGACAGTGTAAAGTCTGGGGGCCTCTCCCCGTTTGGTGACAGTGTAAAGTCTCGGGGTCTCTCCCCGTTTGGTGACGGTGTAAACTCTTGGGGTCTCTCCCCGTTTGGTGACGGTGTAAAGTCTCGGGGTCTCTCCCCGTTTGGTGACAGTGTAAAGTCTCGGGGTCTCTCCCCGTTTGGTGACGGTGTAAAGTCTCGGGGTCTCTCCCCGTTTGGTGACAGTGTAAAGTCTCGGGGTCTCTCCCCGTTTGGTGACAGTGTAAAGTCTCGGGGTCTCTCCCCATTTGGTGACGGTGTAAAGTCTGGGGGTCTCTCCCCGTTTGGTGACAGTGTAAAGTCTGGGGGTCTCTCCCCATTTGGTGACGGTGTAAAGTCTCGGGGTCTCTCCGTTTGGTGACGTTGTAAACTCTTGGGGTCTCTCCGCGTTTGGTGACGGTGTAAAGTCTGGGGGTCTCTCCGCGTTTGGTGACGGTGTAAAGTCTGGGGGTCTCTCCTCGTTTGGTGACGGTGTAAAGTCTGGGGGTCTCTCCCCGTTTGGTGACAGTGTAAAGTCTGGGGGTCTCTCCCCGTTTGGTGATGGTGTAAAGTCTGGGGGTCTCTCCCCATTTGGTGACGGTGTAAAGTCTCGGGGTCTCTCCGTTTGGTGACGTTGTAAACTCTTGGGGTCTCTCCGCGTTTGGTGACTGTGTAAAGTCTGGGGGTCTCTCCCCATTTGGTGACGGTGTAAAGTCTGGGGGTCTCTCCTCGTTTGGTGATGGTGTAAAGTCTCGGGGTCTCTCCCCGTTTGGTGACGGTGTAAACTCTGGGGGTCTCTCCTCGTTTGGTGATGGTGTAAAGTCTCGGGGTCTCTCCGTTTGGTGACGGTGTAAAGTCTGGGGGTGTCTCCCCGTTTGGTGACGGTGTAAACTCTTGGGGTCTCTCCCCGTTTGGTGACGGTGTAAAGTCTCGGGGTCTCTCCCCGTTTGGTGACGGTGTAAAGTCTGGGGGTCTCTCCCCGTTTGGTGACGGTGTAAACTCTCGGGGTCTCTCCCCGTTTGGTGACGGTGTAAAGTCTCGGGGTCTCTCCCCGTTTGGTGACGGTGTAAAGTCTCGGGGTCTCTCCGTTTGGTGACGGTGTAAAGTCTCGGGGTCTCTCCCCGTTTGGTGACGGTGTAAACTCTCGGGATCTCTCCCCGTTTGGTGACGGTGTAAAGTCTGGGGGTCTCTCCCCGTTTGGTGACGGTGTAAAGTCTCGGGGTCTCTCCGTTTGGTGACGGTGTAAAGTCTCGGGGTCTCTCCCCGTTTGGTGACGGTGTAAAGTCTCGGGGTCTCTCCGTTTGGTGACGGTGTAAACTCTCGGGTTCTCTCCCCATTTGGTGACGGTGTAAAGTCTCGGGGTCTCTCCCCGTTTGGTGACGGTGTAAAGTCTCGGGGTCTCTCCCCGTTTGGTGACGGTGTAAAGTCTGGGGGTCTCTGCCCGTTTGGTGACGGTGTAAAGTCTCGGGGTCTCTCCCCGTTTGGTGACGGTGTAAAGTCTGGGGGTCTCTCCCCGTTTGGTGACAGTGTAAAGTCTGGGGGTCTCTCCCCATTTGGTGACGGTGTAAAGTCTCGGGGTCTCTCCCCGTTTGGTGACGGTGTAAAGTCTGGGGGTCTCTCCCCGTTTGGTGACGGTGTAAAGTCTGGGGGTCTCTCCTCGTTTGGTGACGGTGTAAACTCTCGGGGTCTCTCCCCGTTTGGTGACGGTGTAAAGTCTCGGGGTCTCTCCGTTTGGTGACTGTGTGTCCTCTGGGTCTCTCCGTTTGGTGACGGTGTGTCCTCTCTCTATTGCAGGGACGGTGCGGGTCACCACAGCTGCTCATCTCGCCCTGCTCGTGCCGAAGAATATCACCTTTTTCCCCGGTAACGGGGAGCCCTTCACTGAGGGTACAGTTGACGTCTGGTGGATTGTACATGATGGTGGAATGTTAATGCTGCTCCCATTCCTCCTCAAACAACACAAGGTACTGGGAGCGGGGGGTATAAGACACCCCAGGGGGCAGGAGTCACGATAAGGACATAGCTCACAGGGCGGTGAACAGGGTCAGGACCTGAGTACAATACACCGGGGGTCTCACTGTCTCTCTCTGGGGGTCTCACTGTGTTCGAGGGTCTCACTGTCTCTCTCTGGGGGTTCAGTGTGTGTTCGAGGGTCTCACTCTCTCTCTGGGGGTTCAGTGTGTTCGAGGGTCTCACTGACTCTCTCTGGGGGTTCAGTGTGTTCGAGGGTCTCACTTTCTCTCTCTCGGGGTTCAGTGTGTGTTCGAGGGTCTCACTGTCTCTCTCTGGGGGTTCAGTGTGTGTTCGAGGGTCTCACTGTCTCTCTCTGGGGGTTCAGTGTGTTCGAGGGTCTCACTGTCTCTCTCTCGGGGTTCAGTGTGTGTTCGAGGGTCTCACTGTCTCTCTCTGGGGGTTCAGTGTGTGTTCGAGGGTCTCACTGTCTCTCTCGGGGTTCAGTGTGTGTTCGAGGGTCTCACTGTCTCTCTCTGGGGGTTCAGTGTGTGTTCGAGGGTCTCACTGTCTCTCTCTGGGGGTCTCACTGTGTTCGAGGGTCTCACTGTCTCTCTCTGGGGGTCTCACTGTGTTCGAGGGTCTCACTGTCTCTCTCTGGGGGTCTCACTGTGTGTTCGAGGGTCTCACTGTCTCTCTCTGGGGGTTCAGTGTGTGTTCGAGGGTCTCACTGTCTCTCTCGGGGTTCAGTGTGTGTTCGAGGGTCTCACTGTCTCTCTGGGGGTTCAGTGTGTGTTCGAGGGTCTCACTGTCTCTCTCTGGGGGTTCAGTGTGTGTTCGAGGGTCTCACTGTCTCTCTGGGGGTTCAGTGTGTGTTCGAGGGTCTCACTGTCTCTCTCTGGGGGTTCAGTGTGTGTTCGAGGGTCTCACTGTCTCTCTCTCGGGGTTCAGTGTGTGTTCGAGGGTCTCACTGTCTCTCTCTGGGGGTCTCACTGTGTTCGAGGGTCTCACTGTCTCTCTCTGGGGGTCTCACTGTGTTCGAGGGTCTCACTGTCTCTCTCTGGGGGTTCAGTGTGTGTTCGAGGGTCTCACTGTCTCTCAGTGGGGGGGGTCTCACTGTGTTCGAGGGTCTTACTGTCTCTCTAGGGGTTCAGCATGTGTTCGAGGGTCTCACTGTCTCTCTCTGGGGGTTCAGTGTGTGTTCGAGGGTCTCACTGTCTCTCTCTGGGGGTTCAGTGTGTGTTCGAGGGTCTCACTGTCTCTCTCGGGGTTCAGTGTGTGTTCGAGGGTCTCACTGTCTCTCTCCGGGGGTTCAGTGTGTGTTCGAGGGTCTCACTGTCTCTCTGGGGGTTCAGTGTGTGTTCGAGGGTCTCACTGTCTCTCTCTGGGGGTTCAGTGTGTGTTCGAGGGTCTCACTGTCTCTCTCTGGGTTCAGTGTGTGTTCGAGGGTCTCACTGTCTCTCTCTGGGGGTTCAGTGTGTGTTCGAGGGTCTCACTGTCTCTCTCGGGGTTCAGTGTGTGTTCGAGGGTCTCACTGTCTCTCTCTGGGGGTTCAGTGTGTGTTCGAGGGTCTCACTGTCTCTCTGGGGGTTCAGTGTGTGTTTGAGGGTCTCACTGTCTCTCTGGGGGTTCAGTGTGTGTTCGAGGGTCTCACTGTCTCTCTCGGGGTTCAGTGTGTGTTCGAGGGTCTCACTGTCTCTCTCTGGGGGTTCAGTGTGTGTTCGAGGGTCTCACTGTCTCTCTCTGGGGGTCTCACTGTGTTCGAGGGTCTCACTGTCTCTCTCTGGGGGTTCAGTGTGTGTTCGAGGGTCTCACTGTCTCTCTCTGGGGGTTCAGTGTGTGTTCGAGGGTCTCACTGTCTCTCTGGGGGTTCAGTGTGTGTTCGAGGGTCTCACTGTCTCTCTCTGGGGGTTCAGTGTGTGTTCGAGGGTCTCACTGTCTCTCTCTCGGGGTTCAGTGTGTGTTCGAGGGTCTCACTGTCTCTCAGTGGGGGGGGTCTCACTGTGTTCGAGGGTCTTACTGTCTCTCTAGGGGTTCAGCATGTGTTCGAGGGTCTCACTGTCTCTCTCTGGGGGTTCAGTGTGTGTTCGAGGGTCTCACTGTCTCTCTCTGGGGGTTCAGTGTGTGTTCGAGGGTCTCACTGTCTCTCTCGGGGTTCAGTGTGTGTTCGAGGGTCTCACTGTCTCTCTCTGGGGGTTCAGTGTGTGTTCGAGGGTCTCACTGTCTCTCTGGGGGTTCAGTGTGTGTTCGAGGGTCTCACTGTCTCTCTCTGGGGGTTCAGTGTGTGTTCGAGGGTCTCACTGTCTCTCTCTGGGTTCAGTGTGTGTTCGAGGGTCTCACTGTCTCTCTCTGGGGGTTCAGTGTGTGTTCGAGGGTCTCACTGTCTCTCTCGGGGTTCAGTGTGTGTTCGAGGGTCTCACTGTCTCTCTCTGGGGGTTCAGTGTGTGTTCGAGGGTCTCACTGTCTCTCTGGGGGTTCAGTGTGTGTTTGAGGGTCTCACTGTCTCTCTGGGGGTTCAGTGTGTGTTCGAGGGTCTCACTGTCTCTCTCGGGGTTCAGTGTGTGTTCGAGGGTCTCACTGTCTCTCTCTGGGGGTTCAGTGTGTGTTCGAGGGTCTCACTGTCTCTCTCTGGGGGTCTCACTGTGTTCGAGGGTCTCACTGTCTCTCTCTGGGGGTTCAGTGTGTGTTCGAGGGTCTCACTGTCTCTCTCTGGGGGTTCAGTGTGTGTTCGAGGGTCTCACTGTCTCTCTGGGGGTTCAGTGTGTGTTCGAGGGTCTCACTGTCTCTCTCTGGGGGTTCAGTGTGTGTTCGAGGGTCTCACTGTCTCTCTCTCGGGGTTCAGTGTGTGTTCGAGGGTCTCACTGTCTCTCTCTGGGGGTTCAGTGTGTGTTCGAGGGTCTCACTGTCTCTCTCTGGGGGTTCAGTGTGTGTTCGAGGGTCTCACTGTCTCTCTCTGGGGGTTCAGTGTGTGTTCGAGGGTCTCACTGTCTCTCTCGGGGTTCAGTGTGTGTTCGAGGGTCTCACTGTCTCTCTCTGGGGGTTCAGTGTGTGTTCGAGGGTCTCACTGTCTCTCTGGGGGTTCAGTGTGTGTTCGAGGGTCTCACTGTCTCTCTCTGGGGGTTCAGTGTGTGTTCGAGGGTCTCACTGTCTCTCTCTGGGTTCAGTGTGTGTTCGAGGGTCTCACTGTCTCTCTCGGGGTTCAGTGTGTGTTCGAGGGTCTCACTGTCTCTCTCTGGGGGTTCAGTGTGTGTTCGAGGGTCTCACGGTCTCTCTCGGGGTTCAGTGTGTGTTCGAGGGTCTCACTGTCTCTCTGGGGGTTCAGTGTGTGTTCGAGGGTCTCACTGTCTCTCTGGGGGTTCAGTGTGTGTTCGAGGGTCTCACTGTCTCTCTGGGGGTTCAGTGTGTGTTCGAGGGTCTCACTGTCTCTCTCTGGGGGTTCAGTGTGTGTTCGAGGGTCTCACTGTCTCTCTCTGGGGGTCTCACTGTGTTCGAGGGTCTCACTGTCTCTCTCTGGGGGTTCAGTGTGTGTTCGAGGGTCTCACTGACTCTCTGGGGGTTCAGTGTGTGTTCGAGGGTCTCACTGTCTCTCTCTGGGGGTTCAGTGTGTGTTCGAGGGTCTCACTGTCTCTCTCGGGGTTCAGTGTGTGTTCGAGGGTCTCACTGTCTCTCTCTGGGGGTTCAGTGTGTGTTCGAGGGTCTCACTGTCTCTCTGGGGGTTCAGTGTGTGTTCGAGGGTCTCACTGTCTCTCTCTGGGGGTTCAGTGTGTGTTCGAGGGTCTCACTGTCTCTCTCTGGGTTCAGTGTGTGTTCGAGGGTCTCACTGTCTCTCTCGGGGTTCAGTGTGTGTTCGAGGGTCTCACTGTCTCTCTCTGGGGGTTCAGTGTGTGTTCGAGGGTCTCACGGTCTCTCTCGGGGTTCAGTGTGTGTTCGAGGGTCTCACTGTCTCTCTGGGGGTTCAGTGTGTGTTCGAGGGTCTCACTGTCTCTCTGGGGGTTCAGTGTGTGTTCGAGGGTCTCACTGTCTCTCTGGGGGTTCAGTGTGTGTTCGAGGGTCTCACTGTCTCTCTCTGGGGGTTCAGTGTGTGTTCGAGGGTCTCACTGTCTCTCTCTGGGGGTCTCACTGTGTTCGAGGGTCTCACTGTCTCTCTCTGGGGGTTCAGTGTGTGTTCGAGGGTCTCACTGACTCTCTGGGGGTTCAGTGTGTGTTCGAGGGTCTCACTGTCTCTCTCTGGGGGTTCAGTGTGTGTTCGAGGGTCTCACTGTCTCTCTCGGGGTTCAGTGTGTGTTCGAGGGTCTCACACTCTCGGGGTTCAGTGTGTGTTCGAGGGTCTCACTGTCTCTCTCTGGGGGTTCACTGTGTTCGAGGGTCTCTCTCTCACTGTCTCTGTCTCTGTCTCTCTCTCTCTCACTGTCTCTCTCTGGGGGTTCACTGTGTTCGAGGGTCTCGCTGTGTTCGAGGGTCTCTCTCTCACTGTCTCTGTCTCTCTCTCTCTCACTCTCACTGTGTCTCTCTGGGGGTTCACTGTGTTCGAGGGTCTCTCTCTCACTGTCTCTGTCTCTCTCTCTCTCTCTCACTGTCTCTCTCTGGGGGTTCACTGTGTTCGAGGGTCTCGCTGTGTTCGAGGGTCTCTCTCTCACTGTCTCTGTCTCTCTCTCTCTCATTTCTCTCTCTGGGGGTTCACTGTGTTCGAGGGTCTCGCTGTGTTCGAGGGTCTCTCTCTCACTGTCTCTGTCTCTCTCTCTCTCTCACTGTCTCTCTCTGGGGGTTCACTGTGTTCGAGGGTCTCGCTGTGTTCGAGGGTCTCTCTCTCACTGTCTCTGTCTCTGTCTCTCTCTCTCTCTCACTGTCTCTCTCTGGGGGTTCACTGTGTTCGAGTGTCTCGCTGTGTTCGAGGGTCTCTCTCTCACTGTCTCTGTCTCTGTCTCTCTCACTCTCACTGTGTCTCTCTGGGGGTTCACTGTGTTCGAGGGTCTCTCTCTCACTGTCTCTGTCTCTCTCTCTCTCACTGTCTCTCTCTGGGGGTTCACTGTGTTCGAGGGTCTCGCTGTGTTCGAGGGTCTCTCTCTCACTGTCTCTGTCTCTGTCTCTCTCACTCTCACTGTGTCTCTCTGGGGGTTCACTGTGTTCGAGGGTCTCTCTCTCACTGTCTCTGTCTCTCTCTCTCTCACTGTCTCTCTCTGGGGGTTCACTGTGTTCGAGGGTCTCGCTGTGTTCGAGGGTCTCTCTCTCACTGTCTCTGTCTCTGTCTCTGTCTCTGTCTCTCTCACTCTCACTGTGTCTCTCTGGGGGTTCACTGTGTTCGAGGGTCTCTCTCTCACTGTCTCTGTCTCTCTCTCTCTCACTGTCTCTCTCTGGGGGTTCACTGTGTTCGAGGGTCTCGCTGTGTTCGAGGGTCTCTCTCTCACTGTCTCTGTCTCTGTCTCTCTCACTCTCACTGTGTCTCTCTGGGGGTTCACTGTGTTCGAGGGTCTCTCTCTCACTGTCTCTGTCTCTGTCTCTCTCTCTCTCACTGTCTCTCTCTGGGGGTTCACTGTGTTCGAGGGTCTCGCTGTGTTCGAGGGTCTCTCCCTCACTGTCTCTGTCTCTGTCTCTCTCTCTCTCTCACTCTCACTGTGTCTCTCTGGGGGTTCACTGTGTTCGAGGGTCTCTCTCTCTGGGGGTTCACTGTGTTCGAGGGTCTCTCTCTCTGGGGGTTCACTGTGTTCGAGGGTCTCTCTCTCTGGGGGTCTCACTGTGTTCGAGGGTCTCTCTGTCTCTCTGTCTCTGGGGGGTCTCAGTGTTCGAGGGTCTCTCTCTCTCTCTGGGGGTCTCGTGTTCGAGGGTCTCACTGTCTTCCCCATGCTGCAGGTTTGGAGAAAGTGCAGTATCCGAATCTTCACCGTTGCTCAGATGGAGGATAACAGTATTCAGATGAAGAAAGATCTCAGCACATTTCTCTATCACCTGCGCATCGAGGCTGAGGTCGAGGTCGTGGAAATGGTGAGGGTCACAGAGTGTGTCTCCCCCCGCCCCCCCCGGGTATAACCGGATCGGGCCCCGGTCACAGAGTGTGTCTCCCCCCGCCCCCCCCCCCGGGTATAACCGGATCGGGCCCCGGTCACAGAGTGTGTCTCCCCCCGCCCCCCCCCCGGGTATAACCGGATCAGGCCCCGGTCACAGAGTGTGTCTCCCCCCGCCCCCCCCCGGGTATATCCGGATCAGGCCCCGGTCACAGTGTGTGTCTCCCCCCGCCCCCCCCCGGGTATAACCGGATCGGGCCCCGGTCACAGAGTGTGTCTCCCCCCCCCCCCGGGTATAACCGGATCGGGCCCCGGTCACAGAGTGTGTCTCCCCCCGCCCCCCCCCCCGGGTATAACCGGATCAGGCCCCGGTCACAGTGTGTGTCTCCCCCCCCCCCCCCCCGGGTATAACCGGATCGGGCCCCGGTCACAGAGTGTGTCTCCCCCCCCCCCCCCGGGTATAACCGGATCGGGCCCCGGTCACAGAGTGTGTCTCCCCCCGCCCCCCCCCCCCGGGTATAACCGGATCGGGCCCCGGTCACAGAGTGTGTCTCCCCCCGCCCCCCCCCCCCGGGTATAACCGGATCGGGCCCCGGTCACAGAGTGTGTCTCCCCCCCCCCCCGGGTATAACCGGATCGGGCCCCGGTCACAGAGTGTGTCTCCCCCCCCGGGTATAACCGGATCGGGCCCCGGTCACAGTGTGTGTCTCCCCCCGCCCCCCCCCCGGGTATATCCGGATCGGGCCCCGGTCACAGAGTGTGTCTCCCCCCCCCCCCCCGGGTATAACCGGATCAGGCCCCGGTCACAGTGTGTGTCTCCCCCCGCCCCCCCCCGGGTATAACCGGATCAGGCCCCGGTCACAGTGTGTGTCTCCCCCCGCCCCCCCCCCCGGGTATAACTGGATCGGGCCCCGGTCACAGTGTGTGTCTCCCCCGCCCCCCCCCCCCGGGTATAACCGGATCGGGCCCCGGTCACAGTGTCACAGAGTGTGTCTCCCCCCGCCCCCCCCCCCGGGTATAACCGGATCGGGCCCCGGTCACAGTGTCACAGAGTGTGTCTCCCCCCGCCCCCCCCCCGGGTATAACCGGATCAGGCCCCGGTCACAGTGTGTGTCTCCCCCCCCGCCCCCCCCCCGGGTATAACTGGATCGGGCCCCGGTCACAGTGTCACAGAGTGTGTCTCCCCCCGCCCCCCCCCCCGGGTATAACCGGATCGGGCCCCGGTCACAGTGTCACAGTGTGTGTCTCCCCCCCCCCGGGTATAACCGGATCAGGCCCCGGTCACAGTGTGTGTCTCCCCCCGCCCCCCCCCCCCGGGTATAACCGGATCAGGCCCCGGTCACAGTGTGTGTCTCCCCCCGCCCCCCCCCGGGTATAACCGGATCGGGCCCCGGTCACAGAGTGTGTCTCCCCCCGCCCCCCCCCGGGTATAACCGGATCGGGCCCCGGTCACAGAGTGTGTCTCCCCCCCCCCCCCGGGTATATCCGGATCGGGCCCCGGTCACAGAGTGTGTCTCCCCCCGCCCCCCCCCGGGTATAACCGGATCGGGCCCCGGTCACAGAGTGTGTCTCCCCCCGCCCCCCCCCCGGGTATATCCGGATCGGGCCCCGGTCACAGTGTGTGTCTCCCCCCGCCCCCCCCCGGGTATAACCGGATCGGGCCCCGGTCACAGAGTGTGTCTCCCCCCGCCCCCCCCCCCGGGTATAACCGGATCGGGCCCCGGTCACAGAGTGTGTCTCCCCCCCGCCCCCCCCCGGGTATATCCGGATCGGGCCCCGGTCACAGAGTGTGTCTCCCCCCGCCCCCCCCCCCCGGGTATATCCGGATCGGGCCCCGGTCACAGAGTGTGTCCCCCCCCCGGGTATATCCGGATCGGGCCCCGGTCATAGTGTCACAGTGTGTGTCTCCCCCCCCCCCCGGGTATAACCGGATCGGGCCCCGGTCACAGAGTGTGTCTCCCCCCGCCCCCCCCGGGTATATCCGGATCGGGCCCCGGTCACAGTGTGTGTCTCCCCCCCCCGGGTATATCCGGATCGGGCCCCGGTCACAGAGTGTGTCTCCCCCCGCCCCCCCCGGGTATATCCGGATCAGGCCCCGGTCACAGTGTGTGTCCCCCTCCCCCAGTGTATCCGGATCAGGCCCCGGTCACAGAGTGTGTCCCCTCCCCCGGTGTATCCGGATCGGGCCCCGTGATCAGTGTGTGTCCCCTCCCCCGGTGTATCCGGATCGGGCCCCGTGATCAGTGTGTCCCCTCCCCCGGTGTATCCGGATCGGGCCCCGTGATCAGTGTGTGTCCCCCTCCCCCGGTGTATCCGGATCGGGCCCCGTGATCAGTGTGTCCCCCTCCCCCGGTGTATCCGGATCGGGCCCCGTGATCAGTGTGTGTCCCCCTCCCCCGGTGTATCCGGATCGGGCCCCGTGATCAGTGTGTCCCCCTCCCCCGGTGTATCTGGATCGGGCCCCGTGATCAGTGTGTGTCCCCCTCCCCCGGTGTATCTGGATCGGGCCCCGTGATCAGTGTGTCCCCCTCCCCCGGTGTATCCGGATCGGGCCCCGTGATCAGTGTGTCCCCCTCCCCCGGTGTATCCGGATCGGGCCCCGTGATCAGTGTGTGTCCCCCTCCCCCGGTGTATCCGGATCGGGCCCCGTGATCAGTGTGTGTCCCCCTCCCCCGGTGTATCCGGATCGGGCCCCGTGATCAGTGTGTGTCCCCCTCCCCCGGTGTATCCGGATCGGGCCCCGTGATCAGTGTGTGTCCCCCTCCCCCGGTGTATCCGGATCGGGCCCCGTGATCAGTGTGTCCCCCTCCCCCGGTGTATCCGGATCGGGCCCCGTGATCAGTGTGTGTCCCCCTCCCCCGGTGTATCCGGATCGGGCCCCGTGATCAGTGTGTCCCCCTCCCCCGGTGTATCCGGATCGGGCCCCGTGATCAGTGTGTCCCCCTCCCCCGGTGTATCCGGATCGGGCCCCGTGATCAGTGTGTCCCCCTCCCCCGGTGTATCCGGATCGGGCCCCGTGATCAGTGTGTCCCCCTCCCCCGGTGTATCCGGATCGGGCCCCGTGATCAGTGTGTGTCCCCCTCCCCCGGTGTATCCGGATCGGGCCCCGTGATCAGTGTGTCCCCTCCCCCGGTGTATCCGGATCGGGCCCCGTGATCAGTGTGTCCCCCTCCCCCGGTGTATCCGGATCGGGCCCCGTGATCAGTGTGTCCCCCTCCCCCGGTGTATCCGGATCGGGCCCCGTGATCAGTGTGTGTCCCCCTCCCCCGGTGTATCCGGATCGGGCCCCGTGATCAGTGTGTCCCCTCCCCCGGTGTATCCGGATCGGGCCCCGTGATCAGTGTCTCCCCCTCCCCCGGTGTATCCGGATCGGGCCCCGTGATCAGTGTGTGTCCCCCTCCCCCGGTGTATCCGGATCGGGCCCCGTGATCAGTGTGTCCCCCTCCCCCGGTGTATCCGGATCGGGCCCCGTGATCAGTGTGTGTCCCCCTCCCCCCGGTGTATCCGGATCGGGCCCTGTGATCAGTGTGTCCCCCTCCCCCGGTGTATCCGGATCGGGCCCCGTGATCAGTGTGTCCCCCTCCCCCGGTGTATCCGGATCGGGCCCCGTGATCAGTGTGTGTCCCCTCCCCCGGTGTATCCGGATCGGGCCCCGTGATCAGTGTGTCCCCCTCCCCCGGTGTATCCGGATCGGGCCCCGTGATCAGTGTGTGTCCCCCTCCCCCGGTGTATCCGGATCGGGCCCCGTGATCAGTGTGTGTCCCCCTCCCCCGGTGTATCCGGATCGGGCCCCGTGATCAGTGTGTGTCCCCCTCCCCCGGTGTATCCGGATCGGGCCCCGTGATCAGTGTGTGTCCCCTCCCCCGGTGTATCCGGATCGGGCCCCGTGATCAGTGTGTCCCCCTCCCCCGGTGTATCCGGATCGGGCCCCGTGATCAGTGTGTCCCCTCCCCCGGTGTATCCGGATCGGGCCCCGTGATCAGTGTGACCCCTCCCCCGGTGTATCCGGATCGGGCCCCGTGATCAGTGTGTGTCCCCCTCCCCCGGTGTATCCGGATCGGGCCCCGTGATCAGTGTGTCCCCCTCCCCCGGTGTATCTGGATCGGGCCCCGTGATCAGTGTGTGTCCCCCTCCCCCCGGTGTATCTGGATCGGGCCCCGTGATCAGTGTGTGTCCCCCTCCCCCGGTGTATCCGGATCGGGCCCTGTGATCAGTGTGTGTCCCCCTCCCCCGGTGTATCCGGATCGGGCCCCGTGATCAGTGTGTCCCCTCCCCCGGTGTATCCGGATCGGGCCCCGTGATCAGTGTGTGTCCCCTCCCCCGGTGTATCCGGATCGGGCCCCGTGATCAGTGTGTCCCCCTCCCCCGGTGTATCCGGATCGGGCCCCGTGATCAGTGTGTGTCCCCCTCCCCCGGTGTATCTGGATCGGGCCCCGTGATCAGTGTGTGTCCCCCTCCCCCGGTGTATCCGGATCGGGCCCCGTGATCAGTGTGTCCCCTCCCCCGGTGTATCCGGATCGGGCCCCGTGATCAGTGTGTGTCCCCCTCCCCCGGTGTATCTGGATCGGGCCCTGTGATCAGTGTGTCCCCCTCCCCCGGTGTATCCGGATCGGGCCCCGTGATCAGTGTGTGTCCCCCTCCCCCGGTGTATCCGGATCGGGCCCCGTGATCAGTGTGTGTCCCCCTCCCCCCGGTGTATCTGGATCGGGCCCCGTGATCAGTGTGTGTCCCCCTCCCCCGGTGTATCCGGATCGGGCCCCGTGATCAGTGTCTGAACTCTCCTGGTTGTGACGGACTCTCCGAAGCCCCGTTTCCCCTCTCTGGGGGTGGGCTCACGACAGTTGCTCTCTGAGCCCCTGTTCCTTGAATTGCAGCACGACAGTGATATCTCGGCCTACACCTACGAACGTACCCTGATGATGGAGCAAAGGTCCCAGATGCTGAGGCAGATGAGACTTTCGAAGACTGAGAGGGACCGAGAGGTAGGAGCACAATCACCGAGAGAGAGGGAGAGAGAGAGAGGGGCTGTGTCCATCTCAGTAACGACACAATACTCCCCAACCAATCTAATCGAGGGGTTCGGGGGGTTTATATATAGAATAACAGATACTCGGGAGTGAGTTACAGACTGGAATCTAATCGAGGGGTTCGGAGGGTTTATATATAGAATAACAGATACTCGGGAGTGAGTTACAGACTGGAATCTAATCGAGGGGTTCGGGGGGTTTATATATAGAATAACAGATACCCGGGAGTGAGTTACAGACTGGAATCTAATCGAGGGGTTCGGGGGGTATATATATAGAATAACAGATACCCGGGAGTGAGTTACAGGCTGGAATCCAATCGAGGGGTTCGGGGGGGTTTATATATAGAATAACAGATACCCGGGAGTGAGTTACAGACTGGAATCTAATCGAGGGGTTCGGGGGGTTTATATATAGAATAACAGATACCCGGGAGTGAGTTACAGGCTGGAATCTAATCGAGGGGTTCGGGGGGGTTTATATATAGAATAACAGATACCCGGGAGTGAGTTACAGACTGGAATCTAATCGAGGGGTTCGGGGGGTTTATATATAGAATAACAGATACCCGGGAGTGAATTGCAGACTGGAATCTAATCGAGGGGTTCGGGGGGTTTATATACAGAATAACAGATACCCGGGAGTGAGTTACAGACTGGAATCTAATCGAGGGGTTCGGGGGGTATATATATAGAATAACAGATACCCGGGAGTGAGTTACAGGCTGGAATCTAATCGAGGGGTTCGGGGGGGTTTATATATAGAATAACAGATACCCGGGAGTGAGTTACAGACTGGAATCTAATCGAGGGGTTCGGGGGGTTTATATATAGAATAACAGATACCCGGGAGTGAGTTACAGACTGGAATCTAATCGAGGGGTTCGGAGGGTTTATATATAGAATAACAGATACTCGGGAGTGAGTTACAGACTGGAATCTAATCGAGGGGTTCGGGGGGTTTATATATAGAATAACAGATACCCGGGAGTGAGTTACAGACTGGAATCTAATCGAGGGGTTCGGGGGGTTTATATATAGAATAACAGATACCCGGGAGTGAGTTACAGACTGGAATCTAATCGAGGGGTTCGGGGGGTATATATATAGAATAACAGATACCCGGGAGTGAGTTACAGGCTGGAATCTAATCGAGGGGTTCGGGGGGGTTTATATATAGAATAACAGATACCCGGGAGTGAGTTACAGACTGGAATCTAATCGAGGGGTTCGGGGGGTTTATATATAGAATAACAGATACCCGGGAGTGAATTGCAGACTGGAATCTAATCGAGGGGTTCGGGGGGTTTATATACAGAATAACAGATACCCGGGAGTGAGTTGCAGACTGGAATCTAATCGAGGGGTTAGGGGGGGTTTATATATGGAATAACAGATACCCGGGAGTGAGTTACAGACTGGAATCTAATCGAGGGGTTCGGGGGGTTTATATATAGAATAACAGATACCCGGGAGTGAGTTACAGGCTGGAATCTAATCGAGGGGTTCGGGGGGTTTATATATAGAATAACAGATACCCGGGAGTGAGTTACAGACTGGAATCTAATCGAGGGGTTCGGGGGGGTTTATATATAGAATAACAGATACCCGGGAGTGAGTTACAGACTGGAATCTAATCGAGGGGTTCGGGGGGTTTATATATAGAATAACAGATACCCGGGAGTGAGTTACAGACTGGAATCGAATCGAGGGGTTCGGGGGGTTTATATATAGAATAACAGATACCCGGGAGTGAGTTACAGACTGGAATCTAATCGAGGGGTTCGGGGGGGCTTATATATAGAATAACAGATACCCGGGAGTGAGTTACAGGCTGGAATCTAATCGAGGGGTTTGGGGTATTTATATATCGAATAACAGATACCCGGGAGTGAGTTACAGACTGGAATCTCATCGAGGGGTTCGGGGGGTTTATATATAGAATAACAGATACCCGGGAGTGAGTTACAGACTGGAATCTCATCGAGGGGTTCGGGGGGTTTATATATAGAATAACAGATACCCGGGAGTGAGTTACAGACTGGAATCTCATCGAGGGGTTCGGGGTGTTTATATATAGAATAACAGATACCTGGGAGTGAGTTACAGACTGGAATCTAATCGAGGGGTTCGGGGGGGTTTATATATAGAATAACAGATACCCGGGAGTGAGTTACAGTCTGGAATCTAATCGAGGGGTTCGGGGGTTTATATATAGAATAACAGATACCTGGGAGTGAGTTACAGACTGGAATCTAATCGAGGGGTTCGGGGGTTTATATATAGAATAACAGATACCCGGGAGTGAGTTACAGACTGGAATCTAATCGAGGGGTTCGGGGGGTTTATATATAGAATAACAGATACCCGGGAGTGAGTTACAGGCTGGAATCTAATCGAGGGGTTCGGGGGGTTTATATATAGAATAACAGATACCCGGGAGTGAGTTACAGACTGGAATCTAATCGAGGGGTTCGGGGGGTTTATATATCGAGTAACAGATACCCGGGAGTGAGTTACAGACTGGAATCGAATCGAGGGGTTCGGGGGGTTTATATATAGAATAACAGATACCCGGGAGTGAGTTACAGACTGGAATCTAATCGAGGGGTTCGGGGGGGCTTATATATAGAATAACAGATACCCGGGAGTGAGTTACAGGCTGGAATCTAATCGAGGGGTTTGGGGTATTTATATATCGAATAACAGATACCCGGGAGTGAGTTACAGACTGGAATCTCATCGAGGGGTTCGGGGGGTTTATATATAGAATAACAGATACCCGGGAGTGAGTTACAGACTGGAATCTCATCGAGGGGTTCGGGGGGTTTATATATAGAATAACAGATACCCGGGAGTGAGTTACAGACTGGAATCTCATCGAGGGGTTCGGGGTGTTTATATATAGAATAACAGATACCTGGGAGTGAGTTACAGACTGGAATCTAATCGAGGGGTTCGGGGGGGTTTATATATAGAATAACAGATACCCGGGAGTGAGTTACAGTCTGGAATCTAATCGAGGGGTTCGGGGGTTTATATATAGAATAACAGATACCTGGGAGTGAGTTACAGACTGGAATCTAATCGAGGGGTTCGGGAGTTTATATATAGAATAACAGATACCCGGGAGTGAGTTACAGACTGGAATCTAATCGAGGGGTTCGGGGGGTTTATATATAGAATAACAGATACCCGGGAGTGAGTTACAGGCTGGAATCTAATCGAGGGGTTCGGGGGGTTTATATATAGAATAACAGATACCCGGGAGTGAGTTACAGACTGGAATCTAATCGAGGGGTTCGGGGGGTTTATATATCGAGTAACAGATACCCGGGAGTGAGTTACAGACTGGAATCTAATCGAGGGGTTCGGGGGGTTTATATATAGAATAACAGATACCCGGGAGTGAGTTACAGACTGGAATCTAATCGAGGGGTTCGGGGGGTTTATATATAGAATAACAGATACCCGGGAGTGAGTTACAGACTGGAATCTAATCGAGGGGTTCGGGGGGTTTATATATAGAATAACAGATACCCGGGAGTGAGTTACAGACTGGAATCTAATCGAGGGGTTCGGGGGGGTTTATATATAGAATAACAGATACCCGGGAGTGAGTTACAGACTGGAATCTAATCGAGGGGTTCGGGGGGTTTATATATAGAATAACAGATACCCGGGAGTGAGTTACAGACTGGAATCGAATCGAGGGGTTCGGGAGGTTTATATATAGAATAACAGATACCCGGGAGTGAGTTGCAGACTGGAATCTAATCGAGGGGTTCGGGGGGTTTATATATAGAATAACAGATACCCGGGAGTGAGTTACAGACTGGAATCTAATCGAGGGGTTCGGGGGGTTTATATATAGAATAACAGATACCCGGGAGTGAGTTACAGACTGGAATCCAATCGAGGGGTTCGGGGGGTTTATATATAGAATAACAGATACCCGGGAGTGAGTTACAGACTGGAATCTAATCGAGGGGTTCGGGGGGTTTATATATAGAACAACAGATACCCGAGAGTGAGTTACAGACTGGAATCTAATCGAGGGGTTCGGGGGGTTTATGTACAGAATAACAGATACCCGGGAGTGAGTTACAGACTGTAATCTAATCGAGGGGTTCGGGGGGTTTATATATAGAATAACAGATACCCGGGAGTGAGTTACAGACTGGAATCTAATCGAGGGGTTCGGGGGGTTTATATATAGAATAACAGATACCTGGGAGTGAGTTACAGACTGGAATCTAATCGAGGGGTTCGGGGGGTTTATATATAGAATAACAGATACCCGGGAGTGAGTTACAGACTGGAATCTAATCGAGGGGTTCGGGGGGTTTATATATAGAATAACAGATACCCGGGAGTGAGTTACAGACTGGAATCTAATCGAGGGGTTCGGGGGGGTTTATATATAGAATAACAGATACCCGGGAGTGAGTTACAGACTGGAATCTAATCGAGGGGTTCGGGGGGTTTATATATAGAATAACAGATACCCGGGAGTGAGTTACAGACTGGAATCTAATCGAGGGGTTCGGGGGGTTTATATATAGAATAACAGATACCCGGGAGTGAGTTACAGACTGGAATCTAATCGAGGGGTTCGGGGGGTTTATATATAGAATAACAGATACCCGGGAGTGAGTTACAGACTGGAATCTAATCGAGGGGTTCGGGGGGTTTATATATAGAATAACAGATACCCGGGAGTGAGTTGCAGACTGGAATCTAATCGAGGGGTTCGGGGGGTTTATATATAGAATAACAGATACACGGGAGTGAGTTACAGACTGGAATCTAATCGAGGGGTTCGGGGGGTTTATATATAGAATAACAGATACCCGGGAGTGAGTTACAGACTGAATCTAATCGAGGGGTTCGGGGGGTTTATATATAGAATAACAGATACCCGGGAGTGAGTTACAGACTGGAATCTAATCGAGGGGTTCGGGGGGTTTATATATAGAATAACAGATACCTGGGAGTGAGTTACAGACTGGAATCTAATCGAGGGGTTCGGGGGGTTTATATATAGAATAACAGATACCCGGGAGTGAGTTACAGACTGGAATCTAATCGAGGGGTTCGGGGGGTTTATATATAGAATAACAGATACCCGGGAGTGAGTTACAGACTGGAATCTAATCGAGGGGTTCGGGGGGTTTATATATAGAATAACAGATACCCGGGAGTGAGTTACAGACTGGAATCTAATCGAGGGGTTCGGGGGGTTTATATATAGAATAACAGATACCCGGGAGTGAGTTACAGACTGGAATCTAATCGAGGGGTTCGGGGGGGTTTATATATAGAATAACAGATACCCGGGAGTGAGTTACAGACTGGAATCTAATCGAGGGGTTCGGGGGGGTTTATATATAGAATAACAGATACCCGGGAGTGAGTTACAGACTGGAATCTAATCGAGGGGTTCGGGGGGGTTTATATATAGAATAACAGATACCCGGGAGCTGATGTTACAGACTGGAATCTAATCGAGGGGTTCGGGGGGTTTATATATAGAATAACAGATACCCGGGAGTGAGTTACAGACTGGAATCTAATCGAGGGCTTCGGGGGGGTTTATAGTAGAAGAATAACAGATACCCGGGAGCACTTGATATCAGACTGGAATCTAATCGAGAGGGGTTCGGGGGGTTTATAGAATGAATAACAGATACCCGGGATCGAGGGTTCGGGGGGGTTTATATATAGAATAACAGATACCCGGGAGTGAGTTACAGACTGGAATCTAATCGAGGGGTTCGGGGGGTTTATATATAGAATAACAGATACCCGGGAGTGAGTTACAGACTGGAATCTAATCGAGGGGTTCGGGGGGTTTATATATAGAATAACAGATACCCGGGAGTGAGTTACAGACTGGAATCTAATCGAGGGGTTCGGGGGTTTATATATAGAATAACAGATACCCGGGAGTGAGTTACAGACTGGAATCTAATCGAGGGGTTCGGGGGGTTTATATATAGAATAACAGATACCCGGGAGTGAGTTACAGACTGGAATCTAATCGAGGGTTCGGGGGGTTTATATATAGAATAACAGATACCCGGGAGTGAGTTACAGACTGGAATCTAATCGAGGGGTTCGGGGGGTTTATATATAGAATAACAGATACCCGGGAGTGAGTTACAGACTGGAATCTAATCGAGGGTTCGGGGGGTTTATATATAGAATAACAGATACCCGGGAGTGAGTTACAGACTGGAATCTAATCGAGGGTTCGGGGGGGGTTTATATATAGAATAACAGATCCCGGGAGTGAGTTACAGAC
Organism: Heptranchias perlo; assembly: GCF_035084215.1. Lineage (NCBI taxonomy): Eukaryota > Metazoa > Chordata > Chondrichthyes > Hexanchiformes > Hexanchidae > Heptranchias > Heptranchias perlo. Next base: position 46,814 of record NW_027138459.1, read on the forward strand.
TGGAATCTAATCGAGGGGTTCGGGGGGGGTTTATATATAGAATAACAGATACCCGGGAGTGAGTTACAGACTGGAATCTAATCGAGGA
>NW_027138460.1:0-2500 GCF_035084215.1 Heptranchias perlo
TCTGGGTGTTACACACGGCCCCGCGTCATTTGTCAGTTGTGCTTTGAACACAATTCATCGAAATTTCTGCTGCTTCTGTTGAAATAATTTCACAATCGCTGGAAGTCCAGTCTTGATTAAAATCACCAAGTGTTGTTTGTTTTAATATTCGTTCATGGGATGTGGGCGTCGCTGGGCGAGGCCGCCATTTATTGCCCATCTCTGATTGCCTCTCTATCTATCTCTTCCTCTCTCTCTATCTCTCTTACTTTCTCTCTCTCTATCTATCTCTTTCTCTCACGATCTATTTCTCTCTCTCTTTCTTCTAGCTCATTCCTTCTCTCTCTTTCTTTCTCTCTCTCTATCTATCTCTTCCTCTCTCTCTATCTCTTTCTCTCTCTCTCTAGCTCTTTCCTTCTCTTTTTTTTCTCTCTCTCTTTCTTTCTCTCTCTATCTCTTTCTTTCTCTCTCTTTCTGTCTCTTTCTTTCTCTCTCTGTCTTTCTCTCTCTGTCTCTCTATCTTTCTTTCTATCATTCTCTCTATCTTTCTCTCTCTCTCTCTATCTTTCTCTCTATCTTTCTCTCTCTATCTCTATCTCTCTATCTCTTTCTCTCTCTCTCTCTCTATCTCTTTCTTTCTTTCTCAGCAAGTCAGCCAGGACTGATTTCTGTTCTGAACCAGTAACTCTGCCTCATTAACCCCCCAATCATTACCTTCCCCTCTTCAGATACACCACTTGGTGATTTTATTCAAGACTGGACTTCCAGCGATTGTGAAATTATTTCAACAGAAGCAGCAGAAATTTCGATGAATTGTGTTCAAAGCACAACTGACAAATTACACGGGGCCCTGTGTAACACCCAGCGAGGGAGAGATTATTTTTTTTTATTCGTTCATGGGATGTGGGCGTCGCTGGCATGGCCGGCATTTATTGCCCATCCCTAATTGCCCTTGAGAAGGTGGTGGTGAGCCGCCTTCTTGAACCGCTGCAGTCCGTGTGGTGAAGGTTCTCCCACAGTGCTGTTAGGAAGGGAGTTCCAGGATTTTGACCCAGCGACGATGAAGGAACGGCCGATATATTTCCAAGTCGGGATGGTGTGTGACTCGGAGGGGAACGTGCAGGTGGTGTTGTCCCCATGTGCCTGCTGCCCTTGTCCTTCTAGGTGGGAGAGGTCGCGGGTTTGGGAGGTGCTGTCGAAGAAGCCTTGGCGAGTTGCTGCAGTGCATCCTGTGGATGGTCCACACTGCAGCCACAGTGCGCCGGTGGTGAAGGGAGTGAATGTTTAGGGTGGTGGATGGGGTGCCAATCAAGCGGGCTGCTTTATCTTGGATGGTGTCGAGCTTCTTGAGTGTTGTTGGAGCTGCACTCATCCAGGCAAGTGGAGAGTATTCCATCACACTCCTGACTTGTGCCTTGTAGATGGTGAAAGGCTTTGGGGAGTCAGGAGGTGAGTCACTCGCCGCAGAATACCCAGCCTCTGACCTGCTCTCGTAGCCACAGTATTTATATGGCTGGTCCAGTTAAGTTTCTGGTCAATGGTGACCCCCAGGATGTTGATGGTGGGGGATTCGGCGATGGTAATGCCGTTGAATGTCAAGGGGAGGTGGTTAGACTCTCTCTTGTTGGAGATGGTCATTGCCTGGCACTTATCTGGCGCGAATGTTACTTGCCACTTATCAGCACAAGCCTGGATGTTGTCCAGGTCTTGCTGCATGCGGGCTCGGACTGCTTCATTATCTGAGGGGTTGCGAATGGAACTGAACACTGTGCAGTCATCAGCGAACATCCCCATTTCTGACCTTATGATGGAGGGAAGGTCATTGATGAAGCAGCTGAAGATAGTTGGGCCTTGGACACTGCCCTGAGGAACTCCTGCAGCAATGCCCTGGGGCTGAGATGATTGGCCTCCAACAACCACTACCATCTTCCTTTGTGCTAGGTATGACTCCAGCCACTGGAGAGTTTTCCCCCTGATTCCCATTGACTTCAATTTTACTGGGGCTCCTTGGTGCCACACTCGGTCAAATGCTGCCTTGATGTCAAGGGCAGTCACTCTCACCTCACCTCTGGAATTCAGCTCTTTTGTCCATGTTTGGACCAAGGCTGTAATGAGGTCTGGAGCCGAGTGGTCCTGGCGGAACCCAAACTGAGCATCGGTGAGCAGGTTATTGGTGAGTAAGTGTCGCTTGATAGCACTGTCGACGACACCTTCCATCACTTTGCTGATGATTGAGAGTAGACTGATGGGGCGGTAATTGGCCGGATTGGATTTAGAGTCATAGAGTCATAGAGTCATACGGCACGGATAGAGGCCCTTCGGCCCATCGTGTCCGCGCCGGCCATCAGCCCTGTCTACTCTAATCCCATATTCCAGCATTTGGTCCGTAGCCTTGTATGCTATGGCATTTCAAGTGCTCATTCAAATGCTTCTTGAATGTTGTGAGGGTTCCTGCCTCCACAACCCTTTCAGGCAGTGAGTTCCAGACTCCAACCACCCTCTGGGTGAAAAAGTTCTTTCT
>NW_027138460.1:7500-20000 GCF_035084215.1 Heptranchias perlo
TCTATCTCTTTCTTTCTCTCTCTATCTCTTTCTTTCCCTCTCACTCTCTCTCTCTATCTCTCTCTTTCTTTCTCTCTTTCTCTCTCTCTCTTTATCTCTTTCTCTCGTTCTCTGTTTCTCTCTCTCTTTCTTTCTCTCTTTCTCTCTCTCTCTTTCTCCCTCTCTCTATCTCTTTCTTTCTCCCCTTCTCTCTTTCTTTCTCTCTCTCTATCTCTCTGTCTCTTTCTTTCTCTCTTTAGCTCTTTCTTTCTCTCTCTATCTCACTCTCTCTATCTCTTTCTCTCTCCCTCTTACTTTCTCTCTCTTACTTTCTCTCTCTCTTTCTCTCTATCACTTTCCTTATCTGTCTCTATCTCTCTTACTTTCTCTCTCTATCTATCTCTTTCTCTCACTATCTATTTCTCTTTCTCCCTCTCTCTAGCTCATTCCTTCTCTCTCTTTCTTTCTCTCTCTCTTTCTTTCTCTCTCTCTATCTATCTCTTCCTCTCTCTCTATCTCTTTCTCTCTCTCTCTCTTTTTTTCTCTCTCTCTCTGTCTCTCTGTCTCTTTCTTTCTCTCTCTTTCTATCTCTTACTTTCTCTCTCTATCTTTCTCTCTCTGTCTCTCTATCTTTCTTTCTATTTCTCTCTCTATCTTTCTCTCTCTCTCCATCTCTTTCTCTCTCTCTCCCTCTCTATCTTTCTCTCTCTTTCTCTCTCTCTATCTCTTTCTCTCTCTCTATCTCTCTCTCTATCTCTTTCTTTCTTTCTCAGCAAGTCAGCCAGGACTGATTTCTGTTCTGAACCAGTAACTCTGCCTCATTAACCCCCCAATCATTACCTTCCCCTCTTCAGATACACCACTTGGTGATTTTATTCAAGACTGGACTTCCAGCGATTGTGAAATTATTTCAACAGAAGCAGCAGAAATTTCGATGAATTGTGTTCAAAGCACAACTGACAAATTACACGGGGCCCTGTGTAACACCCAGCGAGGGAGAGATTTTTTTTTTTTATTCGTTCATGGGATGTGGGCGTCGCTGGCATGGCCGGCATTTATTGCCCATCCCTAATTGCCCCTTGAGAAGGTGGTGGTGAGCCGCCTTCTTGAACCGCTGCAGTCCGTCTGGTGAAGGTTCTCCCACAGTGCTGTTAGGAAGGGAGTTCCAGGATTTTGACCCAGCGACGATGAAGGAACGGCCGATATATTTCCAAGTCGGGATGGTGTGTGACTCGGAGGGGAACGTGCAGGTGGTGTTGTTCCCATGTGCCTGCTGCCCTTGTCCTTCTAGGTGGTAGAGGTCGCGGGTTTGGGAGGTGCTGTCGAAGAAGCCTTGGCGAGTTGCTGCAGTGCATCCTGTGGATGGTCCACACTGCAGCCACGGTGCGCCGGTGGTGAAGGGAGTGAATGTTTAGGGTGGTGGATGGGGTGCCAATCAAGCGGGCTGCTTTGTCCTGGATGGTGTCGAGCTTCTCGAGTGTTGTTGGAGCTGCACTCATCCAGGCAAGTGGAGAGTATTCCATCACACTCCTGACTTGTGCCTTGTCGATGGTGGAAAGGCTTTGGGGAGTCAGGAGGTGAGTCACTCGCCGCAGAATACCCAGCCTCTGACCTGCTCTCGTAGCCACAGTATTTATATGGCTGGTCCAGTTAAGTTTCTGGTCAATGGTGACCCCCAGGATGTTGATGGTGGGGGATTCGGCGATGGTAATGCCGTTGAATGTCAAGGGGAGGTGGTTAGACTCTCTCTTGTTGGAGATGGTCATTGCCTGGCACTTATCTGGCGCGAATGTTACTTGCCACTTATCAGCCCAAGCCAGGATGTTGTCGAGGTCTTGCTGCATGCGGGCTCGGACTGCTTCATTATCTGAGGGGTTGCGAATGGAACTGAACACTGTGCAGTCATCAGCGAACATCCCCATTTCTGACCTTATGATGGAGGGAAGGTCATTGATGAAGCAGCTGAAGATAGTTGGGCCTAGGACACTGCCCTGAGGAACTCCTGCAGCAATGTCCTGGGGCTGAGATGATTGGCCTCCAACAACCACTACCATCTTCCTTTGTGCTCGGTATGACTCCAGCCACTGGAGAGTTTTCCCCCTGATTCCCATTGACTTCAATTTTACTGGGGCTCCTTGGTGCCACACTCGGTCAAATGCTGCCTTGATGTCAAGGGCAGTCACTCTCACCTCACCTCTGGAATTCAGCTCTTTTGTCCATGTTTGGACCAAGGCTGTAATGAGGTCTGGAGCCGAGTGGTCCTGGCGGAACCCAAACTGAGCATCGGTGAGCAGGTTATTGGTGAGTAAGTGCCGCTTGATAGCACTGTCGACGACACCTTCCATCACTTTGCTGATGATTGAGAGTAGACTGATGGGGCGGTAATTGGCCGGATTGGATTTAGAGTCATAGAGTCATAGAGTCATACGGCACGGATAGAGGCCCTTCGGCCCATCGTGTCCGCGCCGGCCATCAGCCCTGTCTACTCTAATCCCATATTCCAGCATTTGGTCCGTAGCCTTGTATGCTATGGCATTTCAAGTGCTCATCCAAATGCTTCTTGAATGTTGTGAGGGTTCCTGCCTCCACAACCCTCTCAGGCAGTGAGTTCCAGACTCCAACCACCCTCTGGGTGAAAAAGTTCTTTCTCAAATCCCCTCGAAACCTCCCGCCTTTTACCTTGAATCTATGTCCCCTTGTTATAGAACCCTCAACGAAGGGAAAAAGCTCCTTAGTATCCATCCTATCTGTGCCCCTCATAATTTTGTGCACCTCAATCATGTCCCCCCTCAGCCTCCTCTGCTCCAAGGAAAACAAACCCAATCTTCCCAGTCTCTCTTCATAGCTGAAGCGCTCCAGCCCTGGTAACATCCTGGTGAATCTCCTCTGCACCCTCTCCAAAGCGATCACATCCTTCCTGTAGTGTGGCGACCAGAACTGCACACAGTACTCCAGCTGTGGCCTAACCAGTGTTTTATACAGCTCCATCATAACCTCCTTGCCCTTATATTCTATGCCTCGGCTAATAAAGGCAAGTATCCCATATGCCTTCTTTACCACCTTATCTACCTGTTCCGCCGCCTTCAGGGATCTGTGAACTTGCACACCAAGATCCCTCTGACCCTCTGTCTTGCCCAGGTATGTCCTGCTTTTTGTGGACAGGACATACCTGGGCAATTTTCCACATTGTCGGGTGGATGCCAGTGTTGTAGCTGTACTGGAACAATTTGGCTAGAGGCGCAGCTAGTTCTGGTGTGACTGTTTTAAAAAATCCAAGGTCTCTCAAAATGGCTGCGGTCAGACACATGGCCGAGGACCGGCAGATTTGAAATTGCATTCTCTAACAACTCGACAGGCTTCGTGTCTCAGACAGGTTTCTTTAAACAATGCAGCTGCATCCTAGCCCTGAGGCAAGCTATCAACATGGCCGGCCAACACATCAAAATTCGAGCAGGAAGTGATCGCAGGACAAAAGGTGAACCATCAAGGTACATTGGGAACAATGGTAAAAGCAGTCATGGGACAGGTCGATACAGGAAATGGCCATTAACGCAAATGGGCCAGAGATGGGGTCCTTTGTCTTACGTTTCGTGCTTAAATCAAACAACGAAGCAAGCTGATGAGGTATGAAAAAAACCTGTTACCAAGAGGGTATAACTGGGGCTGCCCAGTATCTCTCTCTCTGGCTCTTCTCTCTTCGCCTCTTGGCCCTGTCCTGTCTGTCTGCTAGCAACCAAGAAGGACGCCATTCAGTAAACCTCACAACCACATGTCGACGGCAGCAGCAGGCACAGGGGCCAGGCCTTTTCATCTGTTTTCACCGGTGAGCATTAATTTTCTGGCCGCCACAAGACAACCTCGCATAAGTGTAAGGTCGGGGGTTAAGGGATATTGCTAAACTTGTGATTTTACAATTTTCCCTCGATGCGTCCGTTTCTTTCAACCCGATAAGTGTAAGACTGTATTACATCCATAGCGATTTCTTTATCTTCTGTATTATACTGTTTACCTTGTAGTTTTAGTTTTCTTATTAACAAACATTGGTTTTCCTTGTACCAATCCACTGGTCTGTCTGTCTGTCTTTGTTACCGCTCGATAAGTCCTCAGCTCAGAATCAGGAAGGGGTAAGCGATTCGCAACCGCACTGCGGGCAGGGCAGCTCAGGAAAAACATAACTGGCTGACCTATTATAAGCCCGAGAAACAGTAAAAAAAGAAACCCCTTACAACCTCTTTCTTTCTCTCTCTATCTTTCATTCTCTCTTTATCTCTTTCTTTCTCTCCCTATCTCTCTCTCTATATCTTTCTTTCTCTCTTTCACTCTCTCTCTCTTTCTTTCTCTCTTTCTCTCTCTCTCTATCTCTCTCTCTCTCTTTATCTCTTTCTCTCGTTCTCTGTTTCTCTCTCTCTATTTCTCTCCTTCTCTCTTTCTTTCTCTTTCTCTCTCTCTTTCTTTCTCTCTCTCTATCTCTTTGTCTCTCTCTTTCTCTCTCTATCACTCTCTGTTTCTCTCTTTATCTCTTTCTTTCTCTCTCAATCTCTCTCTCTTTCTCTTTCTTTCTCTCTTTTTTCTCTCTCTCTCTCTCTTTCTTTCTCTCTTTCTCTCTCTCTTTCTTTATCTCTCTATCTTTATCTCTCCATCTCTGTCTTTCTCTCTCTCTCTATCTCTTTCTCTCTCTATCTCTTTCTTTCTCTCTATCTTTATCTCATTCCCTCTTTCTCTGTTTCTCTCTCTCTATCTCTTTCTTTCCCTCTTTCTCTCTCTCTCTTTCTCCCTCTCTCTATTTCTCTCTTTCTCTCTCTCTATCTATTTCTCTCTCTCTCTCTTTCTTTCTCTCTCTCTCTTTCTCTCTCTATCTCTTTCTTTCTCTCTTTCTCTCTCTCTCTTTCTCCCTCTCTCTATTTCTCTCTTTCTCTCTCTCTCTTTCTTTCTCTCTCTGTTTCTCTCTCTCTCTCTTTCTTTCTCTCTCTTTCTCCCTCTCTCTATCTCTTTCCTTATCTCCTTCTCTCTTTCTTTCTCTCTCTCTATCTCTTTGTCTCTTTCTTTCTCTCTTTAGCTCTTTCTTTCTCTCTCTATCTCTCTCTCTTTCTTTCTCTCTTTCACTCTCTCTCTCTTTCTTTCTCTTTCTCACTCTCTCTCTCTATCTTTCTCTCTCTCTCTTTATCTCTTTCTCTCGTTCTCTGTTTCTCTCTCTCTCTCTTTCTCTTTATTTCTTTCTTTCTCTATCTCTCACTTTCTCTGTTTCTCTCTCTCCTTCTTTCTCTCTTTCTCTCCCTCTCTTTCTCTCTCTCTCTCTCTTTCTCCCTTTCTCTCTCTCTTTCTCTCTTGATCTCTCTCTCTATCTCTTTCTTTCTCTCTTTCACACTTTCTCTCTTTCATTCTCTCCTTCTCTCTCTCTTTCTCTCTCTATCTCTCTCTCTTTACCTCTTTCTTTCTCTCTCTCTTTCTCTATCTCTTTCTTTCTCTCCTTCTCTCTCTCTCTTTCTCTCTCTATCTCTTTCTTTTTCTTTCTATCTGTTTCTTTCTCTCTCTCTCTCTTTCTTTCTCTCTTTCTCTCTCTCTCTCTCTCACTTTATCTCTTTCTCTTGTTCTCTGTTTCACTCTCTCTATCTCTTTCTTTCTTGCTTTCTCTCTCTCTTTCTTTATCTCTTTCTCTGTTTCTCTTTCTCTATTTCTCTCTTTCTCTCTCTATCTCTTTCTATCTCTTTCCTTCTGTATCTCTTTCTCTCTCTCTTTATCTCTTTCTTTCTCTCTTTATTTCTTTCTTTCTCTCTTTATCTCTTTCTTTCTCTCTCTCTCTCCCTCTCTATCTTTCTCTCTCTCTCTCTATCTCTATCTCTCTATCTCTCTCTCTATCTCTTTCTTTCTTTCTCAGCAAGTCAGCCAGGACTGATTTCTGTTCTGAACCAGTAACTCTGCCTCATTAACCCCCCAATCATTACCTTCCCCTCTTCAGATACACCACTTGGTGATTTTAATCAAGACTGGACTTCCAGCGATTGTGAAATTATTTCAACAGAAGCAGCAGAAATTTCGATGAATTGTGTTCAAAGCACAACTGACAAATGACGCGGGGCCCTGTGTAACACCCAGCGAGGGAGAGATTATTTTTTTTTATTCGTTCATGGGATGTGGGCGTCGCTGGCGAGGCCGGCATTTATTGCCGATCCCTCATTGCCCCTTGAGAAGGTGGTGGTGAGCCGCCTTCTTGAACCGCTGCAGTCCCGTGTGGTGAAGGTTCTCCCACAGTGCTGTTAGGGAGGGAGTTCCAGGATTTTGACCCAGCGACGATGAAGGAACGGCCGATATATTTCCAAGTCGGGATGGTGTGTGACTTGGAGGGGAACGTGCAGGTGGTGTTGTTCCCATGTGCCTGCTGCTCTTGTCCTTCTAGGTGGTAGAGGTCGGGGGTTTGGGAGGTGCTGTCGAAGAAGCCTTGGCGAGTTGCTGCAGTGCATCCTGTGGATGGTACACACTGCAGCCACGGTGCGCCGGTGGTGAAGGGAGTGAATGTTTAGGGTGGTGGATGGGGTGCCAATCAAGCGGGCTGCTTTATCTTGGATGGTGTCGAGCTTCTTGAGTGTTGTTGGAGCTGCACTCATCCAGGCAAGTGGAGAGTATTCCATCACACTCCTGACTTGTGCCTTGTAGATGGTGGAAAGGCTTTGGGGAGTCAGGAGGTGAGTCACTCGCCGCAGAATACCCAGCCTCTGACCTGCTCTCGTAGCCACAGTATTTATATGGCTGGTCCAGTTAAGTTTCTGGTCAATGGTGACCCCCAGGATGTTGATGGTGGGGGATTCGGCGATGGTAATGCCGTTGAATGTCAAGGGGAGGTGGTTAGACTCTCTCTTGTTGGAGATGGTCATTGCCTGGCACTTATCTGGCGCGAATGTTACTTGCCACTTATCAGCCCAAGCCAGGATGTTGTCCAGGTCTTGCTGCATGCGGGCTCGGACTGCTTCATTATCTGAGGGGTTGCGAATGGAACTGAACACTGTGCAATCATCAGCGAACATCCCCATTTCTGACCTTATGATGGAGGGAAGGTCATTGATGAAGCAGCTGAAGATGGTTGGGCCTAGGACACTGCCCTGAGGAACTCCTGCAGCAATGTCCTGGGGCTGAGATGATTGGCCTCCAACAACCACTACCATCTTCCTTTGTGCTCGGTATGACTCCAGCCACTGGAGAGTTTTCCCCCTGATTCCCATTGACTTCAATTTTACTAGGGCTCCTTGGTGCCACACTCGGTCAAATGCTGCCTTGATGTCAAGGGCAGTCACTCTCACCTCACCTCTGGAATTCAGCTCTTTTGTCCATGTTTGGACCAAGGCTGTAATGAGGTCTGGAGCCGAGTGGTCCTGGCGGAACCCAAACTGAGCATCGGTGAGCAGGTTATTGGTGAGTAAGTGCCGCTTGATAGCACTGTCGACGACACCTTCCATCACTTTGCTGATGATTGAGAGTAGACTGATGGGGCGGTAATTGGCCGGATTGGATTTAGAGTCATAGAGTCATAGAGTCATACGGCACGGATAGAGGCCCTTCGGCCCATCGTGTCCGCGCCGGCCATCAGCCCTGTCTACTCTAATCCCATATTCCAGCATTTGGTCCGTAGCCTTGTATGCTATGGCATTTCAAGTGCTCATCCAAATGCTTCTTGAATGTTGTGAGGGTTCCTGCCTCCACAACCCTTTCAGACTCCAACCACCCTCTGGGTGAAAAAGTTCTTTCTCAAATCCCCTCGAAACCTCCCGCCTTTTACCTTGAATCTATGCCCCCTTGTTATAGAACCCTCAACGAAGGGAAAAAGCTCCTTAGTATCCATCCTATCTGTGCCCCTCATAATTTTGTGCACCTCAATCATGTCCCCCCTCAGCCTCCTCTGCTCCAAGGAAAACAAACCCAATCTTCCCAGTCTCTCTTCATAGCTGAAGCGCTCCAGCCCTGGTAACATCCTGGTGAATCTCCTCTGCACCCTCTCCAAAGTGATCACCTCCTTCCTGTAGTGTGCGACCAGAACTGCACACAGTATTCCAGCTGTGGCCTAACCAGTGTTTTATACAGCTCCATCATAACCTCCTTGCTCTTATATTCTATGCCTCGGCTAATAAAGGCAAGTATCCCATATGCCTTCTTTACCACCTTATCTACCTGTTCCGCCGCCTTCAGGGATCTGTGAACTTGCACACCAAGATCCCTCTGACCCTCTGTCTTGCCCAGGTATGTCCTGCTTTTTGTGGACAGGACATACCTGGGCAATTTTCCACATTGTCGGGTGGATGCCAGTGTTGTAGCTGTACTGGAACAATTTGGCGAGAGGCGCAGCTAGTTCTGGTGTGACTGTTTTAAAAAATCCAAGGTCTCTCAAAATGGCTGCGGTCAGACACATGGCCGAGGACCGGCAGATTTGAAATTGCATTCTCTAACAACTCGGCAGGCTTCGTGTCTCAGACAGGTTTCTTTAAACAATGCAGCTGCATCCTAGCCCTGAGGCAAGCTATCAACATGGCCGGTCAACACATCAAAATTCGAGCAGGAAGTGATCGCAGGACAAAAGGTGAACCATCAAGGTACATTGGGAACAATGGTAAAAGCAGTCATGGGACAGGTCGATACAGGAAATGGCCATTAATGTAAATGGGCCAGAGATGGGGTCCTTTGTCTTACGTTTCGTGCTTAAATCAAACAATGAAGCAAGCTGATGAGGTATGAAAAAAACCTGTTACCAAGAGGGTATAACTGGGGCTGCCCAGTATCTCTCTCTCTGGCTCTTCTCTCTTCGCCTCTTGGCCCTGTCCTGTCTGTCTGCTAGCAACCAAGAAGGAAGGCCATCCAGTAAACCTCACAACCACATGTCGACGGCAGCAGCAGGCACAGGGGCCAGGCCTTTTCATCTGTTTTCACCGGTGAGCATTAATTTTCTGGCCGCCACAAGACAACCTCGCATAAGTGTAAGGTTGGGGGTTAAGGGATATTGCTAAACTTGTGATTTTACAATTTTCCCTCGATGCGTCCGTTTCTTTCAACCCGATAAGTGTAAGACTGTATTACATCCATAGCGATTTCTTTATCTTCTGTATTATACTGTTTACCTTGTAGTTTTTAGTTTTCTTATTAATAAACATTGGTTTTCCTTGTACCAATCCACTGGTCTGTCTGTCTGTCTTTGTTACCGCTCGATAAGTCCTCAGCTCAGAATCAGGAAGGGGTAAGCGATTCGCAACCTCACTGCGGGCAGGGCAGCTCAGGAAAACATAACTGGCTGACCTATTATAAGCCCGAGAAACAGTAAAAAAAGAAACCCCTTACAACCTCTTTCTTTCTCTCTCTATCTTTCATTCTCTCTTTATCTCTTTCTTTCTCTCCCTATCTCTCTCTCTATATCTTTCTTTCTCTCTTTCACTCTCTCTCTCTTTCTTTCTCTCTTTCTCTCTCTCTCTATCTCTCTCTCTCTCTTTATCTCTTTCTCTCGTTCTCTGTTTCTCTCTCTCTATTTCTCTCCTTCTCTCTTTCTTTCTCTTTCTCTCTCTCTTTCTTTCTCTCTCTCTATCTCTTTGTCTCTCTCTTTCTCTCTCTATCACTCTCTGTTTCTCTCTTTATCTCTTTCTTTCTCTCTCAATCTCTCTCTCTTTCTCTTTCTTTCTCTCTTTTTTCTCTCTCTCTCTCTCTTTCTTTCTCTCTTTCTCTCTCTCTTTCTTTATCTCTCTATCTTTATCTCTCCATCTCTGTCTTTCTCTCTCTCTCTATCTCTTTCTCTCTCTATCTCTTTCTTTCTCTCTATCTTTATCTCATTCCCTCTTTCTCTGTTTCTCTCTCTCTATCTCTTTCTTTCCCTATTTCTCTCTCTCTCTTTCTCCCTCTCTCTATTTCTCTCTTTCTCTCTCTCTATCTATTTCTCTCTCTCTCTCTTTCTTTCTCTCTCTCTCTTTCTCTCTCTATCTCTTTCTTTCTCTCTCTCTCTTTCTCCCTCTCTCTATTTCTCTCTTTCTCTCTCTCTCTTTCTTTCTCTCTCTGTTTCTCTCTCTCTCTCTTTCTTTCTCTCTCTTTCTCCCTCTCTCTATCTCTTTCCTTATCTCCTTCTCTCTTTCTTTCTCTCTCTCTATCTCTCTGTCTCTTTCTTTCTCTCTTTAGCTCTTTCTTTCTCTCTCTATCTCTCTCTCTTTCTTTCTCTCTTTCACTCTCTCTCTCTTTCTTTCTCTTTCTCACTCTCTCTCTATCTTTCTCTCTCTCTCTTTATCTCTTTCTCTCGTTCTCTGTTTCTCTCTCTCTCTCTTTCTCTTTATTTCTTTCTTTCTCTATCTCTCACTTTCTCTGTTTCTCTCTCTCCTTCTTTCTCTCTTTCTCTCCCTCTCTTTCTCTCTCTCTCTCTCTCTCTCTCTTTCTCCCTTTCTCTCTTTCTCTCTCGATCTCTCTCTCTATCTCTTTCTTTCTCTCTTTCACACTTTCTCTCTTTCATTCTCTCCTTCTCTCTCTCTTTCTCTCTCTATCTCTCTCTCTTTACCTCTTTCTTTCTCTCTCTCTTTCTCTATCTCTTTCTTTCTCTCCTTCTCTCTCTCTCTTTCTCTCTCTATCTCTTTCTTTTTCTTTCTATCTGTTTCTTTCTCTCTCTCTCTCTCTCTTTCTTTCTCTCTTTCTCTCTCTCTCTCTCTCACTTTATCTCTTTCTCTTGTTCTCTGTTTCACTCTCTCTATCTCTTTCTTTCTTGATTTCTCTCTCTCTTTCTTTATCTCTTTCTCTGTTTCTCTTTCTCTATTTCTCTCTTTCTCTCTCTATCTCTTTCTATCTCTTTCCTTCTGTATCTCTTTCTCTCTCTCTTTATCTCTTTCTTTCTCTCTTTATTTCTTTCTTTCTCTCTTTATCTCTTTCTTTCTCTCTCTCTTTCTCTCTCTCTCCCTCTCTATCTTTCTCTCTCTCTCTCTATCTCTATCTCTCTCTCTCTCTCTCTATCTCTTTCTTTCTTTCTCAGCAAGTCAGCCAGGACTGATTTCTGTTCTGAACCAGTAACTCTGCCTCATTAACCCCCCAATCATTACCTTCCCCTCTTCAGATACACCACTTGGTGATTTTAATCAAGACTGGACTTCCAGCGATTGTGAAATTATTTCAACAGAAGCAGCAGAAATTTCGATGAATTGTGTTCAAAGCACAACTGACAAATTACACGGGGCCCTGTGTAACACCCAGCGAGGGAGAGATTATTTTTTTTTATTCGTTCATGGGATGTGGGCGTCGCTGGGCGAGGCCGCCATTTATTGCCCATCCCTAATTGCCCTTGAGAAGGAGGTGGTGAGCCGCCTTCTTGAACCGCTGCAGTCCGTCTGGTGAAGGTTCTCCCACAGTGCTGTTAGGAAGGGAGTTCCAGGATTTTGACCCAGTGACGATGAAGGAACGGCCGATATATTTCCAAGTCGGGATGGTGTGTGACTCGGAGGGGAACGCGCAGGTGGTGTTGTTCCCATGTGCCTGTTGCCCTTGTCCTTCTAGGTGGTAGAGGTCGCGGGTTTGGGAGGTGCTGTCGAAGAAGCCTTGGCGAGTTGCTGCAGTGCATCCTGTGGATGGTCCACACTGCAGCCACAGTGCGCCGGTGGTGGAGAGTGAATGTTTAGGGTGGTGGATGGGGTGCCAATCAAGCGGGCTGCTTTGTCCTGGATGGTGTCGAGCTTCTTGAGTGTTGTTGGAGCTGCACTCATCCAGGCAAGTGGAGAGTATTCCATCACACTCCTGACTTGTGCCTTGTAGATGGTGGAAAGGCTTTGGGGAGTCAGGAGGTGAGTCACTCGCCGCAGAATACCCAGCCTCTGACCTGCTCTCGTAGCCACAGTATTTATATGGCTGGTCCAGTTAAGTTTCTGGTCAATGGTGACCCCCAGGATGTTGATGGTGGGGGATTCGGTGATGGTAATGCCGTTGAATGTCAAGGGGAGGTGGTTAGACTCTCTCTTGTTGGAGATGGTCATTGCCTGGCACTTATCTGGCGCGAATGTTACTTGCCACTTATCAGCCCAAGCCTGGATGTTGTCCAGGTCTTGCTGCATGCGGGCTCGGACTGCTTCATTATCTGAGGGGTTGCGAATGGAACTGAACACTGTGCAGTCATCAGCGAACATCCCCATTTCTGACCTTATGATGGAGGGAAGGTCATTGATGAAGCAGCTGAAGATGGTTGGGCCGAGGACACTGCCCTGAGGAACTCCTGCAGCAATGCCCTGGGGCTGAGATGATTGGCCTCCAACAACCACTACCATCTTCCTTTGTGCTAGGTATGACTCCAGCCACTGGAGAGTTTTCCCCCTGATTCCCATTGACTTCAATTTTACTGGGGCTCCTTGGTGCCACACTCGGTCAAATGCTGCCTTGATGTCAAGGGCAGTCACTCTCACCTCACCTCTGGAATTCAGCACTTTTGTCCATGTTTGGACCAAGGCTGTAATGAGGTCTGGAGCCGAGTGGTCCTGGCGGAACCCAAACTGAGCATCGGTGAGCAGGTTATTGGTGAGTAAGTGTCGCTTGATAGC
>NW_027138460.1:22500-46866 GCF_035084215.1 Heptranchias perlo
TCACTTTATCTCTTTCTCTTGTTCTCTGTTTCACTCTCTCTATCTCTTTCTTTCTTGCTTTCTCTCTCTCTTTCTTTATCTCTTTCTCTGTTTCTCTTTCTCTATTTCTCTCTTTCTCTCTCTATCTCTTTCTATCTCTTTCCTTCTGTATCTCTTTCTCTCTCTCTTTATCTCTTTCTTTCTCTCTTTATTTCTTTCTTTCTCTCTTTATCTCTTTCTTTCTCTCTCTCTTTCTCTCTCTCTCCCTCTCTATCTTTCTCTCTCTCTCTCTATCTCTATCTCTCTATCTCTCTCTCTATCTCTTTCTTTCTTTCTCAGCAAGTCAGCCAGGACTGATTTCTGTTCTGAACCAGTAACTCTGCCTCATTAACCCCCCAATCATTACCTTCCCCTCTTCAGATACACCACTTGGTGATTTTAATCAAGACTGGACTTCCAGCGATTGTGAAATTATTTCAACAGAAGCAGCAGAAATTTCGATGAATTGTGTTCAAAGCACAACTGACAAATTACACGGGGCCCTGTGCAACACCCAGCGAGGGAGAGATTATTTTTTTTTATTCGTTCATGGGATGTGGGCGTCGCTGGCATGGCCGGCATTTATTGCCCATCCCTAATTGCCCCTTGAGAAGGTGGTGGTGAGCCGCCTTCTTGAACCGCTGCAGTCCGTGTGGTGAAGGTTCTCCCACAGTGCTGTTAGGGAGGAAGTTCCAGGATTTTGACCCAGCGACGATGAAGGAACGGCCGATATATTTCCAAGTCGGGATGGTGTGTGACTCGGAGGGGAACGTGCAGGTGGTGTTGTCCCCATGTGCCTGTTGCCCTTGTCCTTCTAGGTGGTAGAGGTCGCGGGTTTGGGAGGTGCTGTCGAAGAAGCCTTGGCGAGTTGCTGCAGTGCATCCTGTGGATGGTCCACACTGCAGCCACAGTGCGCCGGTGGTGGAGAGTGAATGTTTAGGGTGGTGGATGGGGTGCCAATCAAGCGGGCTGCTTTGTCCTGGATGGTGTCGAGCTTCTTGAGTGTTGTTGGAGCTGCACTCATCCAGGCAAGTGGAGAGTATTCCATCACACTCCTGACTTGTGCCTTGTAGATGGTGGAAAGGCTTTGGGGAGTCAGGAGGTGAGTCACTCGCCGCAGAATACCCAGCCTCTGACCTGCTCTCGTAGCCACAGTATTTATATGGCTGGTCCAGTTAAGTTTCTGGTCAATGGTGACCCCCAGGATGTTGATGGTGGGGGATTCGGTGATGGTAATGCCGTTGAATGTCAAGGGGAGGTGGTTAGACTCTCTCTTGTTGGAGATGGTCATTGCCTGGCACTTATCTGGCGCGAATGTTACTTGCCACTTATCAGCCCAAGCCTGGATGTTGTCCAGGTCTTGCTGCATGCGGGCTCGGACTGCTTCATTATCTGAGGGGTTGCGAATGGAACTGAACACTGTGCAGTCATCAGCGAACATCCCCATTTCTGACCTTATGATGGAGGGAAGGTCATTGATGAAGCAGCTGAAGATGGTTGGGCCGAGGACACTGCCCTGAGGAACTCCTGCAGCAATGCCCTGGGGCTGAGATGATTGGCCTCCAACAACCACTACCATCTTCCTTTGTGCTAGGTATGACTCCAGCCACTGGAGAGTTTTCCCCCTGATTCCCATTGACTTCAATTTTACTGGGGCTCCTTGGTGCCACACTCGGTCAAATGCTGCCTTGATGTCAAGGGCAGTCACTCTCACCTCACCTCTGGAATTCAGCACTTTTGTCCATGTTTGGACCAAGGCTGTAATGAGGTCTGGAGCCGAGTGGTCCTGGCGGAACCCAAACTGAGCATCGGTGAGCAGGTTATTGGTGAGTAAGTGTCGCTTGATAGCACTGTCGACGACACCTTCCATCACTTTGCTGATGATTGAGAGTAGACTGATGGGGCGGTAATTGGCCGGATTGGATTTGTCCTGCTTTTTGTGGACAGGACATACCTGGGCAATTTTCCACATTGTCGGGTGGATGCCAGTGTTGTAGCTGTACTGGAACAATTTGGCTAGAGGCGCAGCTAGTTCTGGTGTGACTTTTTAAAAAAATCCAAGGTCTCTCAAAATGGCTGCGGTCAGACACATGGCCGAGGACCGGCAGATTTGAAATTGCATTCTCTAACAACTCGACAGGCTTCGTGTCTCAGACAGGTTTCTTTAAACAATGCAGCTGCATCCTAGCCCTGAGGCAAGCTATCAACATGGCCGGCCAACACATCAAAATTCGAGCAGGAAGTGATCGCAGGACAAAAGGTGAACCATCAAGGTACATTGGGAACAATGGTAAAAGCAGTCATGGGACAGGTCGATACAGGAAATGGCCATTAACGCAAATGGGCCAGAGATGGGGTCCTTTGTCTTACGTTTCGTGCTTAAATCAAACAATGAAGCAAGCTGATGAGGTATGAAAAAAAAACCTGTTACCAAGAGGGTATAACTGGGGCTGCCCAGTATCTCTCTCTCTTGCTCTTCTCTCTTCGCCTCTTGGCCCTGTCCTGTCTGTCTGCTAGCAACCAAGAAGGAAGGCCATCCAGTAAACCTCACAACCACATGTCGACGGCAGCAGCAGGCACAGGGGCCAGGCCTTTTCATCTGTTTTCACCGGTGAGCATTAATTTTCTGGCCGCCACAAGACAACCAGCATAAGTGTAAGGTTGGGGGTTAAAGGGGATATTGCTAAACTTGTGATTTTACAATTTTCCCTCGATGCGTCCGTTTCTTTCAACCCGATAAGTGTAAGACTGTATTACATCCATAGCGATTTCTTTATCTTCTGTATTATACTGTTTACCTTGTAGTTTTAGTTTTCTTATTAATAAACATTGGTTTTCCTTGTACCAATCCACTGGTCTGTCTGTCTGTCTTTGTTACCGCTCGATAAGTCCTCAGCTCAGAATCAGGAAGGGGAAAGCGATTCGCAACCGCACTGCGGGCAGGGCAGCTCAGGAAAACATAACTGGCTGACCTATTATAAGCCCGAGAAACAGTAAAAAAAGAAACCCCTTACAACCTCTTTCTTTCTCTCTCTATCTTTCATTCTCTCTTTATCTCTTTCTTTCTCTCCCTATCTCTCTCTCTATATCTTTCTTTGTCTCTTTCACTCTCTCTCTCTTTCTTTCTCTCTTTCTCTCTCTATCTCTCTCTCTCTCTTTATCTCTTTCTCTCGTTCTCTGTTTCTCTCTCTCTATTTCTCTCCTTCTCTCTTTCTTTCTCTTTCTCTCTCTCTTTCTTTCTCTCTCTCTATCTCTTTGTCTCTCTCTTTCTCTCTCTATCACTCTCTGTTTCTCTCTTTATCTCTTTCTTTCTCTCTCAATCTCTCTCTCTTTCTCTTTCTTTCTCTCTTTTTTCTCTCTCTCTCTCTCTTTCTCTCTTTCTCTCTCTCTTTATCTCTCTATCTTTATCTCTCCATCTCTGTCTTTCTCTCTCTCTCTATCTCTTTCTCTCTCTATCTCTTTCTTTCTCTCTATCTTTATCTCATTCCCTCTTTCTCTGTTTCTCTCTCTCTATCTCTTTCTTTCCCTCTTTCTCTCTCTCTCTTTCTCCCTCTCTCTATTTCTCTCTTTCTCTCTCTCTATCTATTTCTCTCTCTCTCTCTTTCTTTCTCTCTCTCTCTTTCTCTCTCTATCTCTTTCTTTCTCTCTCTTTCTCTCTCTCTTTCTCCCTCTCTCTATTTCTCTCTTTCTCTCTCTCTCTTTCTTTCTCTCTCTGTTTCTCTCTCTCTCTCTTTCTTTCTCTCTCTTTCTCCCTCTCTCTATCTCTTTCCTTATCTCCTTCTCTCTTTCTTTCTCTCTCTCTATCTCTCTGTCTCTTTCTTTCTCTCTTTAGCTCTTTCTTTCTCTCTCTATCTCTCTCTCTTTCTTTCTCTCTTTCACTCTCTCTCTCTTTCTTTCTCTTTCTCACTCTCTCTCTCTATCATTCTCTCTCTCTCTTTATCTCTTTCTCTCGTTCTCTGTTTCTCTCTCTCTCTCTTTCTCTTTATTTCTTTCTTTCTCTATCTCTCACTTTCTCTGTTTCTCTCTCTCCTTCTTTCTCTCTTTCTCTCCCTCTCTTTCTCTCTCTCTCTCGCTCTCTCTCTCTTTCTCCCTTTCTCTCTCTCTTTCTCTCTCGATCTCTCTCTCTATCTCTTTCTTTCTCTCTTTCACACTTTCTCTCTTTCATTCTCTCCTTCTCTCTCTCTTTCTCTCTCTATCTCTCTCTCTTTACCTCTTTCTTTCTCTCTCTCTTTCTCTATCTCTTTCTTTCTCTCCTTCTCTCTCTCTCTTTCTCTCTCTATCTCTTTCTTTTTCTTTCTATCTGTTTCTTTCTCTCTCTCTCTCTCTTTCTTTCTCTCTTTCTCTCTCTCTCTCTCTCACTTTATCTCTTTCTCTTGTTCTCTGTTTCACTCTCTCTATCTCTTTCTTTCTTGCTTTCTCTCTCTCTTTCTTTATCTCTTTCTCTGTTTCTCTTTCTCTATTTCTCTCTTTCTCTCTCTATCTCTTTCTATCTCTTTCCTTCTGTATCTCTTTCTCTCTCTCTTTATCTCTTTCTTTCTCTCTTTATTTCTTTCTTTCTCTCTTTATCTCTTTCTTTCTCTCTCTCTTTCTCTCTCTCTCCCTCTCTATCTTTCTCTCTCTTTCTCTCTCTCTCTCTCTCTATCTCTCTCTCTATCTCTTTCTTTCTTTCTCAGCAAGTCAGCCAGGACTGATTTCTGTTCTGAACCAGTAACTCTGCCTCATTAACCCCCCAATCATTACCTTCCCCTCTTCAGATACACCACTTGGTGATTTTAATCAAGACTGGACTTCCAGCGATTGTGAAATTATTTCAACAGAAGCAGCAGAAATTTCGATGAATTGTGTTCAAAGCACAACTGACAAATGACACGGGGCCCTGTGTAACACCCAGCGAGGGAGAGATTATTTTTTTTTATTCGTTCATGGGATGTGGGAGTCGCTGGCATGGCCGGCATTTATTGCCCATCCCTCATTGCCCCTTGAGAAGGTGGTGGTGAGCCGCCTTCTTGAACCGCTGCAGTCCGTGTGGTGACGGTTCTCCCACAGTGCTGTTAGGGAGGGAGTTCCAGGATTTTGACCCAGCGACGATGAAGGAACGGCCGATATATTTCCAAGTCGGGATGGTGTGTGACTTGGAGGGGAACGTGCAGGTGGTGTTGTTCCCATGTGCCTGCTGCTCTTGTCCTTCTAGGTGGTAGAGGTCGCGGGTTTGGGAGGTGCTGTCGAAGAAGCCTTGGCGAGTTGCTGCAGTGCATCCTGTGGATGGTACACACTGCAGCCACAGTGCGCCGGTGGTGAAGGGAGTGAATGTTTAGGGTGGTGGATGGGGTGCCAATCAAGCGGGCTGCTTTATTTTGGATGGTGTCGAGCTTCTTGAGTGTTGTTGGAGCTGCACTCATCCAGGCAAGCGGAGAGTATTCCATCACACTCCTGACTTGTGCCTTGTAGATGGTGGAAAGGCTTTGGGGAGTCAGGAGGTGAGTCACTCGCCGCAGAATACCCAGCCTCTGACCTGCTCTCGTAGCCACAGTATTTATATGGCTGGTCCAGTTAAGTTTCTGGTCAATGGTGACCCCCCCAGGATGTTGATGGTGGGGGATTCGGCGATGGTAATGCCGTTGAATGTCAAGGAGAGGTGGTTAGACTCTCTCTTGTTGGAGATGGTCATTGCCTGGCACTTATCTGGCGCGAATGTTACTTGCCACTTATCAGCCCAAGCCAGGATGTTGTCGAGGTCTTGCTGCATGCGGGCTCGGACTGCTTCATTATCTGAGGGGTTGCGAATGGAACTGAACACTGTGCAGTCATCAGCGAACATCCCCATTTCTGACCTTATGATGGAGGGAAGGTCATTGATGAAGCAGCTGAAGATGGTTGGGCCTAGGACACTGCCCTGAGGAACTCCTGCAGCAATGCCCTGGGGCTGAGATGATTGGCCTCCAACAACCACTACCATCTTCCTTTGTGCTAGGTATGACTCCAGCCACTGGAGAGTTTTCCCCCTGATTCCCATTGACTTCAATTTTACTGGGGCTCCTTGGTGCCACACTCGGTCAAATGCTGCCTTGATGTCAAGGGCAGTCACTCTCACCTCACCTCTGGAATTCAGCTCTTTTGTCCATGTTTGGACCAAGGCTGTAATGAGGTCTGGAGCCGAGTGGTCCTGGCGGAACCCAAACTGAGCATCGGTGAGCAGGTTATTGGTGAGTAAGTGCCGCTTGATAGCACTGTCGACGACACCTTCCATCACTTTGCTGATGATTGAGAGTAGACTGATGGGGCGGTAATTGGCCGGATTGGATTTGTCCTGCTTTTTGTGGACAGGACATACCTGGGCAATTTTCCACATTGTCGGGTGGATGCCAGTGTTGCAGCTGTACTGGAACAGCTTGGCTAGAGGCGCAGCTAGTTCTGGAGCACAAGTCTTCAGCACTACAGCTGGGATGTTGTCGGGGCCCATAGCCTTTGCTGTATCCAGTGCACTCAGCCGTTTCTTGATATCACGTGGAGTGAATCGAATTGGCCTCAGCTCCTGCCTGACTCGCCATTTCTGTAAGGGGTTTCTTTTTTTACTGTTTCTCGGGCTTATAATAGGTCAGCCAGTTATGTTTTTCCTGAGCTGCCCTGCCCGCAGTGCGGTTGCGAATCGCTTACCCCTTCCTGATTCTGAGCTGAGGACTTATCGAGCGGTAACAAAGACAGACAAACAGACCAGTGGATTGGTACAAGGAAAACCAATGTTTATTAATAAGAAAACTAAAAACTACAAGGTAAACAGTATAATACAGAAGATAAAGAAATCGCGAGAGATACAATACAGTCTTACACTTATCGGGTTGAAAGAAACGGACGCATCGAGGGAAAATTGTAAAATCACAAGTTTAGCAATATCCCCTTTAACCCCCGACCTTACACTTATGCGAGGTTGTCTTGTGGCGGCCTGAAAATTAATGCTCACCGGTGAAAACAGATGAAAAGGCCTGGCCCCTGTGCCTGCTGCTGCCGTCGACATGTTTACTGAATGGCCTTCCTTCTTGGTTGCTAGCAGACAGACAGGACAGGGCCAAGAGGCGAAGAGAGAAGAGCCAGAGAGAGAGATACTGGGCAGCCCCAGTTATACCCTCTTGGTAACAGGTTTTTTTCATACCTCATCAGCTTGCTTCGTTGTTTGATTTAAGCACGAAACGTAAGACAAAGGACCCCATCTCTGGCCCATTTGCGTTAATGGCCATTTCCTGTATCGACCTGTCCCATGACTGCTTTTACCATTGTTCCCAATGTAACTTGATGGTTCACCTTTTGTCCTGCGATCACTTCCTGCTCGAATTTTGATGTGTTGGCCGGCCATGTTGATAGCTTGCCTCAGGGCTAGGATGCAGCTGCATTGTTTAAAGAAACCTGTCTGAGACACGAAGCCTGCCGAGTTGTTAGAGAATGCAATTTCAAATCTGCCGGTCCTCGGCCATGTGTCTGACCGCAGCCATTTTGAGAGACCTTGGATTTTTTAAAACAGTCACACTTTATGACGTAGGGCGGGACCGCTGTAAAACGAACGTGTGCACCCCCCTGAATGACACCAATGTTCTCCACCCTGTACACCGGCTTAAATTGTGTTTTTAAACCATTAATCTGGGTCTGCAGCTCGATGTCATCTCAGCTGTTGATGACAGGAGACCCCGTGTTAAAACCAGTTAAGACATCGTTAAAAACACCCCTTCTTTGTCTCCCAATCCCGTCCAAAAGCTCGTGGGTGTTTAGTCTGGTTCTGTCACCGTCTGAAAAATCAAACTGATAAAATTTAACATCTGGCCGGGCCCCGTACAGGCTGCCTGGCTCGGGTGGAGTGTGAGCAGGTCCCTCGACCTCGGCTCACGTAGACAATACTGGAACGGTTCCATCTTAAAATTACACTACGGTTCCACACCTTATAATAAACCTACACATCTTAACTTAAAACTACAAACTTAACTGCTAAAGTTATATACATCCGCCGCCCGTCTCCGAGCGGCCAGCTCAAATTCCGTCAGGACTGCTGCAGGCTGCTTCCTGCGGCTTGGCTGTACTGAGCTTTACTTCCGGTCCCTCACAGCCCACGACTGCTGGCTGAGGACCTTTGTCTTTCGACTTAACTTTAACGCGGGAGGTAGCCCTTTTAAACTGGGGAGCCGGCGACCATGCCTTCCTGGGCTGGGGTGTCCGAGGGGACCTCCTAGGAAGTGCTGTTGGTGGGGCGACCCTGGCGAGCGGACCCTTGCTGTGGGTCGCAGCCCTCGCTGGCTGGGGTCTTTTCCCCTGTGGTTCCTCCCTTCCCAAGTCTGAGCTGGGGACAGGCAACCCCCTTCGCTGCCTGCTGCCGGAGGCTGAGAGTCTTCCTCTCCAGGTTCAAAACCTGGGTCGGGGACGGGACGACCTGCCTCGGGCTCGTCCTCCTCCCCACCTGAGTCCCAGAAGAGAGGGGGAATGGTTTGGACAGGGGTCTGGGTGACTGCACCTGCAGGTGCTGCCTGTGAGCTGGGAGCTGCTGGGAGCTGGGGGTTTCTAACCTCGGGTTCGATCCCAGCTGCCTGCTTTTTCGCCTCCGCAGTACTGGGGACCGGTAGCTCTTGGACCCCTTCCCTCCGAGCCTTGTCTATGGCTCTTTCCCCTGCGCGGACGGTCAGGCCCAGGAATTTCACCTCCTGCTGACCGATCTGCGCTTTCTTCTCTAGTCATAGCGGGACATCGTCAGGGGGGGACTGAGGGAGCTCCCACACCGGTAGTGGCTGCTATTCTTCCCTGGCTGGCCATAAAAGATCGCATGGCCTCAAAAAATGACTCCATGGCAGCGGGGGCAGTTCCTGTCTCTGTCTCCCCCACATCGCTGCCTTTTGGGCTGGGGCGGTGGGATTCTTTCCCTTAGTATCCTTCCAGGGGTTTTTACAATCTTTGCGCCAGTGGCCGTTCGTCCCGCACCCAAAGCAGTTTAACTTAGCCTGGGCGGGACGATTCCATTCCCTTTTATGCTGGGCCCCTGGTTTAACCTCGTGGACTTTCCCCTTGGGTTGGGGCGTCTCGATACCCCTGATATTTTTAAATGCTATCGTGAGCTGGCGGATCACCGTTTCCTCGGTGGCCTGGGGGCTACGGGGGTCAAACCGGGCCGCAGCTCGTGTTCGAATTTGGGGCAGGCAGTTTGTCATGAGACAGCGGAGCCAGTGGGCTGATTGATCTCTGTTCAGGAGTGCCCGCCCTGGCATTCCCGGGCATGTGCTCCCGTAGACTGGCCACAGCCTGTCTGCGAAAGCCTGTGGGGACTCCCCGGGGAAGCTGTACCGTTTTTCCCACCCGGGCGAACGGACTCCCATCATTTAGTCCCATGGCCTCCAATATCTCATCCTTTAACTCCCCGTAATCTTTCTGCCCCCTTTTGCACTCATCTGATAAGGTTTGGAGGAGGTCACCCCCCAGAGAAAACAGCAGCATTTTTGCTTGTTCTGCTTCATCGCAGTCATTAACGCACGCTGCCTGCTCTATCTCACGGAAGTGTAGAGAGGGGTCTCCCCTCCACTGTGAGCTTAGGGATATGGCGAACCATGGCCCTGAGCTGTGGGGTGCCATGCGGCACTACAAACTGGTTCTGGACGGCCCCTAGGTCCTCGCCATCGGCGGGCGGGCCCTACCTCCGTTGTCGGAGGGGGTACACCGGTCCCGGTCCTGGTCTATCTACCAGGAATTGCTGGGTCTCCCCTAATGCTTCATCCTCCACCCCCCCTTGCTGCCAGACCTCCTGAAAACTCTGGGCTATGGGTGATGGCCGTGAAGCCTCTGGTTCCCTAACCAGTGTCGTTCTGGGAGCTGCCTGTGGGACTTCCCTGTTTGGGTTGCCGGTAGAATCCGACTGGCCCGCCTTCGGGCTAAGGAGACACACCATGCCCTTCGCCCTCGCTAAGGCCATGCCCAAACGTTCTATTTCTTGCCTGCAGGGGCGATGATCTGCGTCCTCAAACCCCTGGGCGCAGGCCAGCTTATATGCTGCCTTTACCTCACCTACTTTCTCCTCCTGCTCTTTTAATTCTTGCGTGAGGCTGTGGATCTTATCCATTAACCTAACCTCACTGCCTCTCGCCTCTCTGACCTGGTATTCCAGGTGTTCTATTCTACCTCTAGCGCTACTTTTGAGCTCAGCGATCTGGTATTCCAGGCGCTCTACCTTTGCCTGGTGGTCCCTTGCCATCTGCGCCCTTTCTTGGCTAATTGCCTGGAGCGCTGCCACCCCTTGCTCTTCGGCTGCTGTCTTTTCCTGCAGCTCGAGGGTCAACTGTTTAATCTTGGCTGCTCGCGCTGCTACAGCACGGTCTAGTACAAAGACCTGCTTTTTAAAACACAAGAGCCAGACCGCCTTCTCAATACCCTTCTTATACTGTTTACTTGCTGTCCACTGGATGGCTGCATCTATGGGACGCTCGGCCTTTAACATATCGCCCACCCACTTTTTCGCGATATTTACCTTGCCGCACACATAGGCAGACAACCTTTCCTCCATTGCGGATTCCTCCTCCGCACCACTGTCTGCCTTGTTACACACTTTCGTCTCAGCTCCTGGCTGGCTCGCCATTTCTGTAAGGGGTTTCTTTTTTTACTGTTTCTCGGGCTTATAATAGGTC
Organism: Heptranchias perlo; assembly: GCF_035084215.1. Classification (NCBI taxonomy): domain Eukaryota; kingdom Metazoa; phylum Chordata; class Chondrichthyes; order Hexanchiformes; family Hexanchidae; genus Heptranchias; species Heptranchias perlo. The sequence goes on from NW_027138460.1 coordinate 33,162, forward strand.
AGCCAGTTATGTTTTTCCTGAGCTGCCCTGCCCGCAGTGCGGTTGCGAATCGCTTACCCCTTCCTGATTCTGAGCTGAGGACTTATCGAGCGGTAACAAAGACAGACAGACAGACCAGTGGATTGGTACAAGGAAAACCAATGTTTATTAATAAGAAAACTAAAACTACAAGGTAAACAGTATAATACAGAAGATAAAGAAATCGCTATGGATGTAATACAGTCTTACACTTATCGGGTTGAAAGAAACGGACGCATCGAGGGAAAATTCTAAAATCACAAGTTTAGCAATATCCCCTTTAACCCCCGACCTTACACTTATGCGAGGTTGTCTTGTGGCGGCCAGAAAATTAATGCTCACCGGTGAAAACAGATGAAAAGGCCTGGCCCCTGTGCCTGCTGCTGCCGTCGACATGTGGTTGTGAGGTTTACTGGATGGCCTTCCTTCTTAGTTGCGAGCAGACAGACAGGACAGGGCCAAGAGGCGAAGAGAGAAGAGCCAGAGAGAGAGATACTGGGCAGCCCCAGTTATACCCTCTTGGTAACAGGTTTTTTTTCATACCTCATCAGCTTGCTTCATTGTTTGATTTAAGCACGAAACGTAAGACAAAGGACCCCATCTCTGGCCCATTTACTTCAGCAGTCATGGACATTCAGCCACCGACCTTCGGGTAAGCGTACTCCAAGGCGGCCTTCGAGACACACGACAACGCAAAATCGTCGAGCAGAAATTAATAGCCAAGTTCCGCACCCATGAGGACGGCCTCAACCGGGATCTTGGGTTCATGTCACGCTACACGTTACCCCACCAGCGAACAAATGTTATCTGTTTTTAATATAACGGGTCATTGACTGTCTTCCTTATCTCTCTCTCTCTCTTTTTTTTTTCTTTTTTTTCCCTTTTTTTTCCCCCTTTTTTTTTGGGGGGTTGTATATTCAGTGGCCTTTTAGGTGACACCTTTCTGTCTGCTCACTGTGATTGCCTTGGCAACGGGCAGTAATCACCAGGCTTTGTTGTGTGATCTTAAAATGCGAAGGATTCGAAATTGTCACTTCCACACCGCCTGAGGAAGGGGAAAGCCCCCGAAAGCTTGTGGGATTAAAAATAAAATCGTTGGACTATAACTTGGTGTTGTAAAATTGTTTACAATTGTTAACCCCAGTCCATCACCGGCATCTCCACATCATTTACATTAATGACCGGTTCCTGTATCGACCTGTCCCATGACTGCTTTTACCATTGTTCCCAATGTAACTTGATGGTTCACCTTTTGTCCTGCGATCACTTCCTGCTCGAATTTTGATGCGTTGGCCGGCCATGTTGATAGCTTGCCTCAGGGCTAGGATGCAGCTGCATTGTTTAAAGAAACCTGTCTGAGACACGAAGCCTGCCGAGTTGTTAGAGAATGCAATTTCAAATCTGCCGGTCCTCGGCCATGTGTCTGACCGCAGCCATTTTGAGAGACCTTGGATTTTTTAAAACAGTCACACCAGAACTAGCTGCGCCTCTAGCCAAGCTGTTCCAGTACAGCTACAACACTGGCATCCACTCGACAATGTGGAAAATTGCCCAGGTATGTCCTGTCCACAAAAAGCAGGACAAATCCAATCCGGCCAATTACCGCCCCATCAGTCTACTCTCAATCATCAGCAAAGTGATGGAAGGTGTCGTCGACAGTGCTATCAAGCGGCACTTACTCACCAATAACCTGCTCACCGATGCTCAGTTTGGGTTCTGCCAGGACCACTCGGCTCCAGACCTCATTACAGCCTTGGTCCAAACATGGACAAAAGAGCTGAATTCCAGAGGTGAGGTGAGAGTGACTGCCCTTGACATCAAGGCAGCATTTGACCAAGTGTGGCACCAAGGAGCCCGAGTAAAATTGAAGTCAATGGGAATCAGGGGGAAAACTCTCCAGTGGCTGGAGTCATACCGAGCACAAAGGAAGATGGTAGTGGTTGTTGGAGGCCAATCATCTCAGCCCCAGGACATTGCTGCAGGAGTTCCTCAGGGCAGTGTCCTAGGCCCAACCATCTTCAGCAGCTTCATCAATGACCTTCCCTCCATCATAAGGTCAGAAATGGGGATGTTCGCTGATGACTGCACAGTGTTCAGTTCCATTCGCAACCCCTCAGATAATGAAGCAGTCCGAGCTCGCATGCAGCAAGACCTGGACAACATCCAGGCTTGGGCTCATAAGTGGCAAGTAACATTCGCGCCAGATAAGTGCCAGGCAATGACCATCTCCAACAAGAGAGAGTCTAACCACCTCCCCTTGACATTCAACGGCATTACCATCGCCAAATCCCCCACCATCAACATCCTGGGGGGGTCACCATTGACCAGAAACTTAACTGGACCACCCATATAAATACTGTGGCTGCGAGAGCAGGTCAGAGGCTGGGTATTCTGCGGCGAGTGACTCACCTCCTGACTCCCCAAAGCCTTTCCACCATCTACAAGGCACAAGTCAGGAGTGTGATGGAATACTCTCCACTTGCCTGGATGAGTGCAGCTCCAACAACACTCAAGAAGCTCGACACCATCCAGGACAAAGCAGCCCGCTTGATTGGCACCCCATCCACCACCCTAAACATTCACTCCCTTCACCACCGGCGCACCGTGGCTGCAGTGTGTACCATCCACAGGATGCACTGCAGCAACTCGCCAAGGCTTCTTCGACAGCACCTCCCAAACCCGCGACCTCTACCACCTAGAAGGACAAGGGCAGCAGGCACATGGGAACAACACCACCTGCACGTTCCCCTCCGAGTCACACACCATCCCGACTTGGAAATATATCGGCCGTTCCTTCATCGTCACTGGGTCAAAATCCTGGAACTCCCTCCCTAACAGCACTGTGGGAGAACCTTCACCACACGGACTGCAGCGGTTCAAGAAGGCGGCTCACCACCACCTTCTCAAGGGGCAATGAGGGATGGGCAATAAATGCCGGCCTCGCCCAGCGACGCCCACATCCCGTGAACGAATAAAAAAAAAAGACAGACAGTGGTGCAGAGGAGGAATCTGCAATGGAGATAAGGTTGTCTGCCTATGTGTGCGGCAAGGTAAATATCGCGAAAAAGTGGGTGGGCGATATGTTAAAGGCCGAGCGTCCCATAGATGCAGCCGTCCAGTGGACAGCAAGTAAACAGTATAAGAAGGGTATTGAGAAGGCGGTCTGGCTCTTGTGTTTTAAAGAGCAGGTCTTTGTACTAGACCGTGCTGTAGCAGCGCGAGCAGCCAAGATTAAACAGTTGACCCTAGAGCTGCAGGAAAAGACAGCAGCCGAAGAGCAAGGGGTGGCAGCGCTCCAGGCAATTAGCCAAGAAAGGGCGCAGATGGCAAGGGACCACCAGGCAAAGGTAGAGCGCCTGGAATACCAGATCGCTGAGCTCAAAAGTAGCGCTAGAGGTAGAATAGAACATCTGGAATACGAGGTCAGAGAGGCGAGAGGCAGTGAGGTTAGGTTAATGGATAAGATCCACAGCCTCACGCAAGAATTAAAAGAGCAGGAGGAGAAAGTAGGCGAGGTAAAGGCAGCATATAAGCTGGCCTGCGCCCAGGGGTTTGAGGACGCAGATCATCGCCCCTGCAGGCAAGAAATAGAACGTTTGGGCATGGCCTTAGCGAGGGCGAAGGGCATGGTGTGCCTCCTTAGCCCGAAGGCGGGCCAGTCGGATTCTACCGGCAACCCAAGCAGGGAAGTCCCACAGGCAGCTCCCAGAACGACACTGGTTAGGGAACCAGAGGCTTCACGGCCACCACCCATAGCCCCGAGTTTTCAGGAGGTCTGGCAGCAAGGGGGGGGTGGAGGATGAAGCATTAGGGGAGACCCAGCAATTCCTGGTAGATAGACCAGGACCGGGACCGGTGTACCCCCTCCGACAACGGAGGTAGGGCCCGCCCGCCGATGGAGAGGACCTAGGGGCCATCCAGAACCAGTTTGTAGTGCCGCATGGCACCCCACAGCTCAGGGCCATGGTTCGCCATATCCCTAAGCTTACAGTGGAGGGGAGACCCCTCTCTACACTTCCGTGAGATAGAGCAGGCAGCGTGCGTTAATGACTGCGATGAAGCAGAACAAGCAAAAATGCTGCTGTTTTCTCTGGGGGGTGACCTCCTCCAAACCTTATCAGATGAGTGCAAAAGGGGGCAGAAAGATTACGGGGAGTTAAGGGATGAGATATTGGAGGCCATGGGACTAAATGATGGGAGTCCGTTCGCCCGGGTGGGAAAAACGGTGCAGCTTCCCCGGGGAGTCCCCACAGGCTTTCGCAGACAGGCTGTGGCCAGTCTACGGGAGAGCATGCCCGGGAATGCCAGGGCGGGCACTCCTGGACAGAGATCAATCGGCCCACTGGCTCCGCTGTCTCATGACAAACTGCCTGCCCCAAATTCGAACACGAGCTGCGGCCCGGTTTGACCCCCGTAGCCCCCAGGCCACCGAGGAAACGGTGATCCGCCAGCTCACGGTAGCATTTAAAAATATCAGGGGTATCGAGACGCCCCAACCCAAGGGGAAAGTCCACGAGGTTAAACCAGGGGCCCAGCATCAAAGGAATGGCACCAGGAATGGAATCGTCCCGCCCAGGCTAAGTTAAACTGCTTTGGGTGCGGGAAGGACGGCCACTGGCGCAAAGATTGTAAAAACCCCTGGAAGGATACTAAGGGAAAGAATCCCACCGCCCCAGCCCAAAAGGCAGCGATGTGGGGGAGACAGAGACAGGAACTGCCCCCGCTGCCATGGAGTCATTTTTTGAGGCCATGCGATCTTTTATGGCCAGCCAGGGAAGAATAGCAGCCACTACCGGTGTGGGAGCTCCCTCAGTCCCCCCCTGACGATGTCCCGCTATGACTAGAGAAGAAAGCGCAGATCGGTCAGCAGGAGGTGAAATTCCTGGGCCTGACCGTCCGCGCAGGGGAAAGAGCCATAGACAAGGCTCGGAGGGGAGCGGTCAAAGAGCAACCGGTCCCCAGTACTGCGGAGGCGAAAAAGCAGGCAGCTGGGATCGAACCCGAGGTTAGAAACCCCCAGCTCCCAGCAGCTCCCAGCTCACAGGCAGCACCTGCAGGGGCAGTCACCCAGACCCCTGTCCAAACCATTCCCCCTCTCTTCTGGGACTCAGGTGGGGAGGAGGACGAGCCCGAGGCAGGTCGCCCCGTCCCCGACCCAGGTTTTGAACCTGGAGAGGAAGACTCTCAGCCACAGGCAGCAGGCAGCGAAGGGGGTTGCCTGTCCCCAGCTCAGACTTGGGAAGGGAGGAGCCACAGGGGAAAAGCCCCCAGCCAGCGAGGGCTGCGACCCACAGCAAGGGTCCGCTCTCCAGGGTAGCCCCACCAACAGCACTTCCTAGGAGGTCCCCTCGGACACCCCAGCCCAGGAAGGCATGCTCGCCGGCTCCCCAGTTTAAAAGGGCGACCTCCCGCGTTAAAGTTAAGTCGAAAGACAAAGGTCCTCAGCCAGCAGTCGCGGGCTGTGAGGGACCGGAAGTAAAGCTCAGTACAGCCAAGCCGCAGGGAGCAGCCTGCAGCAGTCCTGACAGAATTTGAGCTGGCCACTCGGAGACGGGCGGCGGATGTATATAACTTTAGCAGTTAAGTTTGTAGTTTTAAGTTAAGATGTATAGGTTTATTATAAGGTGTGGAACCGTAGTGTAATTTTAAGATGCAACCGTTCCAGTATTGTCTACGTGAGCCGAGGTCGAGGGACCTGCTCACACTCCACCCGAGCCAGGCAGCCTGTACGGGGCCGGCCAGATGTTAAATTTTATCAGTTTGATTTTTCAGACGGTGACAGAACCAGACTAAACACCCACGAGCTTTTGGACGGGATTGGGAGACAAAGAAGGGGTGTTTTTAACGATGTCTTAACTGGTTTTAACACGGGGTCTCCTGTCATCAACAGCTGAGATGACATCGAGCTGCAGACCCAGATTAATGGTTTAAAAACGCAATTTAAGCCGGTGTACAGGGTGGAGAACATTGGTGTCATTCAGGGGGGTGCACACTTTCGTTTCACAGCGGTCCCACCCTACGTCATAAAGTGGGAGCACGCTATGACGGGTACTGACCTCTCGGGGTGGCAGAGCCGGGGATCACACATAATCCCGTGTCCCCAGCACTTGAACGGCCTGTTCAAAACCGCAGTGCGGGTTCAGAGCTGCTGACGCGAAGCCTATAAACTGCACCATGGAAGCCATGGCACGAGGCCATGTCCCCCCGTGGGTGGCGTATATAGAAGGTGGGACATACTGCATCACCACAGCAGCGTCTCACTACCAGCACGGTCAGCACAGCTGGTGCGCGGTGAGTGACAGCAGTTTCTGCTTTAAACCCCAGGCAGAAGTTCAAGTGGCACAGACACGAATTGCCCCCATCCCTGAACCATCCACTGTTCACCTCACTGTGAAAGAGAATTTCACCAACCTCCAAAAGTATGTAGCCCACTTTGGCGACCAGACCCACCCTCTCCCAGAACACCTCGTTAAATTATTAAAAGCAGTAGGGGTGTCCCAAAAACACTTTTTACACGCTGGGACAGAAGACTGTCCAGATAGGGGCCGATATTCTGAGTATTACGACCCCACCCTGGTGGGACATCTTTGAGAATACAGAGGTCCCCCTCCTGGATTCGTCTGGCATCACACGTGCTAGTAATCTGTCAGCTCGGGATCGTCCTCTACCTGGTTTGCGTCCAGTGTAGGAATAGGGGTCTCGAGGTAGTAGTTAGAACACAAAGGGTATGGAAGGACCAGTATGCTCGGGTAGACGAAACACCCGTGTGAGTTCGGGGACGCATCCCTTGCGAGCGATGGCAGCCTGCTTCATTATTTTAATAAAGATGGTCCCTTCCGTTTGTTGTTTTCAATAAAGTAAGTTTACGTTTTGATGTTATTTTGAATAAAGATTGTTCATCGTTGTGTTGTATCGTATGCGAAATACTGTTTCATCCCAAGTGGGGCAGGGGTATTTGGACCCCTCCGTGCTGGGATTGTTGTAATTCAACCTTGTTTTCTATCCGAATGCCTGCCATACACTGGGGTTCTCTCCAAGTAAGGGAGTGTATGTGTCGAGGGATTAGGGATAGGTAAATAAAAGGGGAAGGTTGTTTGCGACAGTCAGAAATCTTTGCTCACCTTGCACGGACACTTCAAGCAAGTTTAAGTATCCACAGGGGGGAGTGAAGGGATTCGCAAAATTTCACATGTTCGCCCCCACCCCCCGAAGATTTATTGGAGTTATTAAAGAAACCCTGGTGCGGCTGTTTTTAAAAAATCCAAGGTCTCTCAAAATGGCTGCGGTCAGACACATGGCCGAGGACCGGCAGATTTGAAATTGCATTCTCTAACAACTCGGCAGGCTTCGTGTCTCAGACAGGTTTCTTTAAACAATGCAGCTGCATCCTAGCCCTGAGGCAAGCTATCAACATGGCCGGCCAACACATCAAAATTCGAGCAGGAAGTGATCGCAGGACAAAAGGTGAACCATCAAGTTACATTGGGAACAATGGTAAAAGCAGTCATGGGACAGGTCGATACAGGAAATGGCCATTAATGTAAATGGGCCAGAGATGGGGTCCTTTGTCTTACGTTTCATGCTTAAATCAAACAATGAAGCAAGCTGATGAGGTATGAAAAAAAAACCTGTTACCAAGAGGGTATAACTGGGGCTGCCCAGTATCTCTCTCTCTGGCTCTTCTCTCTTCGCCTCTTGGCCCTGTCCTGTCTGTCTGCTAGCAACCAAGAAGGACGCCATTCAGTAAACCTCACAACCACATGTCGACGGCAGCAGCAGGCACAGGGGCCAGGCCTTTTCATCTGTTTTCACCGGTGAGCATTAATTTTCTGGCCGCCACAAGACAACCTCGCATAAGTGTAAGGTCGGGGGTTAAAGGGGATATTGCTAAACTTGTGATTTTACAATTTTCCCTCGATGTGTCCGTTTCTTTCAACCCGATAAGTGTAAGACTGTATTACATCCATAGCGATTTCTTTATCTTCTGTATTATACTGTTTACCTTGTAGTTTTAGTTTTCTTATTAATAAACATTGGTTTTCCTTGTACCAATCCACTGGTCTGTTTGTCTGTCTTTGTTACCGCTCGATAAGTCCTCAGCTCAGAATCAGGAAGGGGTAAGCGATTCGCAACCTCACTGCGGGCAGGGCAGCTCAGGAAAAACATAACTGGCTGACCTATTATAAGCCCGAGAAACAGTAAAAAAAAGAAACCCCTTACACCAGTGCACTCAGCCGTTTCTTGATATCACGTGGAGTGAATCGAATTGGCCGAAGACTGGCTTCCGTGATGGTGGGGATATCGGGAGGAGGCTGAGATGGATTATCCACTCGGCACTTCTGGCTGAAGATGGTTGCAAATGCTTCAGCCTTGTCCTTTGCACTCACGTGCTGGACTCCGCCATCATTGAGGATGGGGATGTTTGCAGAGCCTCCTCCTCCCGTTAGTTGATTAATTGTCCACCACCATTCACGACTGGATGTGGCAGGACTGCAGAGCTTTGATCTGATCCGTTGGTTGTGGAATCGCTTAGCTCTGTCGATAGCATGTTGCTTCCGCTGTTTAGCATGCATGTAGTCCTGAGTTGTAGCTTCACCAGGTTGGCACCTCATTTTTCGGTACGCCTGGTGCTGCTCCTGGCATGCTCTTCTACACTCCTCATTGAACCAGGGTTGATCCCCTGGCTTGTTGGTAATGGTAGAGTGAGGAATATGCCGGGCCATGAGGTTACAGATTGTGCTGGAATACAATTCTGCTGCTGCTGATGGCCCACAGCGCCTCATGGATGCCCAGTTTTGAGCTGCTAGATCTGTTCTGAATCTATCCCATTTAGCACGGTGGTAGTGCCACACAACACGTTGGATGGTGTCCTCAGTGCGAAGACGGGACTTCGTCTCCGCGAGGACTGTGCGGTGGTCACTCCTACCAATACTGTCATGGACAGATGCATCTGCGACAGATAGATTGGTGAGGACGAGGTCAAGTAAGTTTTTCCCTCGTGTTGGTTCGCTCACCACCTGTCGCAGGCCCAGTGTGGCAGCTATGTCCTTCAGGACTCGGCCAGCTCGGTCAGTAGTGGTGCTACCGAGCCACTCTTGGTGATGGACATTGAAGTCCCCCACCCAGAGTACATTCTGTGCCCGTGCGACCCTCAGTGCTTCCTCCAATTGGTGCTCAACATGGAGGAGGACTGATTCATCAGCTGAGGGAGGACGGTCGGTGGTAATCAGCAGGAGGTTTCCTTGCCCATGTTTGACCTGATGCCATGAGATTTCATGGGGTCCAGAGTCAATGTTGAGGACTCCCAGGGCCACTCCCTCCTGACTCTATATCACTGTACCGCCATCTCTGGTGGGTCTGTCCTGCCGGTGGGACAGGACATACCCAGGGATGGTGATGGAAGAGTCTGGGACGTTGGCTGAAAGATATGATTCTGTGAGTATGGCTATGTCAGGCTGTTGCTTGACTGGTCTGTGGGACAGCTCTCCCAATTTTGGCACAAGTCCCCAGATGTTAGTGAGAAGGACTTTGTAGGGTCAACTGGGCTTGGTTTGCCATTGTCATGTCCGATGCCGGGTGGTCCGTCCGGTTTTATTCTTATTATGACTTTTTTTTAGCGAGATTTTACAACTGAGTGTCTTGCTCGGCCATTTCAGAGGGTGATTAAGAATCAACCACATCGCTGGAGTCACTGAAAAGGGGAACTAGATGATTTGGCGTAAAATGAGGCACAGACACTTAATAGAAATTAGTCCTGGTTCAGTGGGATGCTCCCTCTCCCCCGCTCCGAGTCAGAAGGGCGTGGGTTCGAGCCCCCACTCCAGAGACACGAGCCCCATAATCCAGGCCCACACTCCCTGGTTGCCCAGTACTGAAGGAGGGTCAGTACTGAGGGAGGGCCGCACTGTCGGAGGGTCGGTACTGAGGGAGCGCCGCACTGTCGGAGGGTCGGTACTGAGGGAGCGCCGCACTGTCGGAGGGTCAGTACTGAGGGAGCGCCGCACTGTCGGAGGGTCAGTACTGAGGGAGCGCCGCACTGTCGGAGGGTCAGTACTGAGGGAGCGCCGCACTGTCGGAGGGTCGGTACTGAGGGAGGCCCGCACTGTCGGAGGGTCGGTACTGAGGGAGGGCCGCACTGTCGGAGGGTCAGTACTGAGGGAGCGCCGCACTGTCGGAGGGTCGGTACTGAGGGAGCGCCGCACTGTCGGAGGATCAGTACTGAGGGAGCGCCGCACTGTCGGAGGGTCAGTACTGAGGGAGGGCCGCGCTGTCAGAGGGTCAGTACTGAGGGAGCGCCGCACTGTCGGAGGGTCAGTACTGAGGGAGCGCCGCACTGTCGGAGGGTCGGTACTGAGGGAGCGCCGCACTGTCGGAGGGTCGGTACTGAGGGAGCGCCGCACTGTCGGAGGGTCGGTACTGAGGGAGCGCCGCACTGTCGGAGGGTCTGTACTGAGGGAGCGCCGCACTGTCGGAGGGTCGGTACTGAGGGAGCGCCGCACTGTCGGAGGGTCAGTACTGAGGGAGCGCCGCACTGTCGGAGGGTCGGTACTGAGGGAGCGCCGCACTGTCGGAGGGTCGGTACTGAGGGAGCGCCGCACTGTCGGAGGGTCGGTACTGAGGGAGCGCCGCACTGTCGGAGGGTCGGTACTGAGGGAGCTCCGCACTGTCGGAGGGTCGGTACTGAGGGAGCGCCGCACTGCCGGAGGGTCGGTACTGAGGGAGCGCCGCACTGTCGGAGGGTCAGTACTGAGGGAGCGCCGCACTGTCGGAGGGTCGGTACTGAGGGAGCGCCGCACTGTCGGAGGGTCAGTACTGAGGGAGGGCCGCACTGTCGGAGGGTCAGTACTGAGGGAGTGCCGCACTGTCGGAGGGTCAGTACTGAGGGAGGGCCGCACTGTCGGAGGGTCGGTACTGAGGGAGGGCCGCACTGTCGGAGGGTCAGTACTGAGGGAGGGCTGCACTGTCGGAGGGTCAGTACTGAGGGAGCGCCGCACTGTCGGAGGGTCGGTACTGAGGGAGCGCCGCACTGTCGGAGGGTCGGTACTGAGGGAGAGTCGCACTGTCGGAGGGTCGGTACTGAGGGAGCGCCGCACTGTCGGAGGGTCAGTACTGAGGGAGCGTCGCACTGTCGGAGGGTCAGTACTGAGGGAGCGCCGCACTGTCGGAGGGTCAGTACTGAGGGAGCGCCGCACTGTCGGAGGGTCAGTACTGAGGGAGCGTCGCACTGTCGGAGGGTCAGTACTGAGGGAGCTCCGCACTGTCGGAGGGTCGGTACTGAGGGAGCGCCGCACTGTCGGAGGGTCAGTACTGAGGGAGCGCCGCACTGTCGGAGGGTCGGTACTGAGGGAGCGCCGCACTGTCGGAGGGTCGGTACTGAGGGAGCGCCGCACTGTCGGAGGGTCGGTACTGAGGGAGCGCCGCACTGTTGGAGGTGCCGTCTTTCGGGACGAGACGTTAAACCGAGGGCCCCGTCTGCCCCTCTCGGGTGGGTGTAAAAGATCCCACGGCCCACTATTGGAAGAAGAGCAGGGGGGAGTTCTCCCCGGGGTCCTGGGCCCCGATATTTATCCCTCGACCAACATCACTAAAAAAAAAACCAGACGATCTGGGTCATTTATCACATCGCTGTTTGTGGATCTTGCTGTGCGCAAATCAGCTGCTGCGTTTCCCACATTACAACAGTGAGCACACCTCAAAAAAAGTCCTTCATTGGCCGTGAAGCTTTGGGACGTCCCGAGGTGGTGAAAGGGGCCGGAGAGAAATGGGAGATCTCTCTCTCTCTCTATCTCTCTCTCTTTCTATCTCTCTCTCTCTATCCCTTTCCCCTCTCTCTCGCTATCCTTCTTTCTCTCTCTATCTCTATCTCGCTTTCTCTCTATCTCTTTCTTTCTCCATCTCTCTATCTCTTTCTCTCCCTCTCTATCTCTTTCTCTCCCTCTCTATCTCTTTCTCTCCCTCTCTATCTCTTTCTCTCCCTCTCTATCTCTTTCTCTCTATCTCTTTCTATCTCTCTCTCTCTCTCTTTCTCTCTCTTTCTCTCTCTCTTTCTCTCTCTTTCTCTCTATCTCTTTCTTTCTCTCTCCCTCTCTCTTTCTTTCTCTCTCTCTCTATCTCTTTCTTTCTCTCTCTCTCTATCTCTTTCTTTCTCTCTCTCTCTCTTTCTCTCTCTATCTATCTCTTTCTTTCTCTCTCTCTCTCTCTCCATCTCTTTCTATCTCTCTCTATCTCTCTCTTTCTCCATCTCTCTCTATCTCCTTCTCTCTCTCCATCTCTTTCTTTCCCTCTCTCTCTCCCTCATTCTCTCTCTCTGAATCTCTCTATCTCTTTCTCTCTCTCTCTCTATTTCTCTCTCTCTCTTTCTCTCTCTCTCTCTATTTCTCTCTCTCTCTCTTTCTCTCTCTCCCTCTCCATCTCTTTCTCTTTCTCTCTCTCTCTCTATCTCTATCTCTTTCTGTTCTGAACCAGTAACTCTGCCTCATTAACCCCCCAATCATTACCTTCCCCTCTTCAGATACACCACTTGGTGATTTTAATCAAGACTGGACTTCCAGCGATTGTGAAATTATTTCAACAGAAGCAGCAGAAATTTCGATGAATTGTGTTCAAAGCACAACTGACAAATGACACGGGGCCCTGTGCAACACCCAGCGAGGGAGAGATAATACAGAGAAGGGTGGGGTCATGGTATAAGGGAGGCTCAGGGACTCGATCTCCCCCAACTCCGAGTCAGAATGTCACGGCATCGAGCCCCATAATCCAGAGCCAACACTCCCAGTGCAGTACTGAGGGGAGCGTTCCCTCAGTACTGACCCTCCGACAGTGCGGCGCTCCCTCAGTACTGACCCTCCGACAGTGCGGCGCTCCCTCAGTACCGACCCTCCGACAGTGCGGCGCTCCCTCAGTACTGACCCTCCGACAGTGCGGCGCTCCCTCGGTACCGACCCTCCGACAGTGCGGCTCTCCCTCAGTACCGACCCTCCGACAGTGCGGCCCTCCCTCAGTACCGACCCTCCGGCAGTGCGGCGCTCCCTCAGTACTGACCCTCCGACAGTGCGGCGCTCCCTCAGTACCGACCCTCTGACAGTGCGGCGCTCCCTCAGTACTGACCCTCCGACAGTGCGGCGCTCCCTCAGTACTGACCCTCCGACAGTGCGGCGCTCCCTCAGTACTGACCCTCCGACAGTGCGGCCCTCCCTCAGTACTGACCCTCCGACAGTGCGGCGCTCCCTCAGTACTGACCCTCCGACAGTGCAGCGCTCCCTCAGTACCAACCCTCTGACAGTGCGGCGCTCCCTCAGTACTGACCCTCCGACAGTGCGGCGCTCCCTCAGTACTGACCCTCCGACAGTGCGGCCCTCCCTCAGTACTGACCCTCCGACAGTGCGGCCCTCCCTCAGTACTGACCCTCCGACAGTGCGGCCCTCCCTCAGTACTGACCCTCCGACAGTGCAGCGCTCCCTCAGTACTGACCCTCCGACAGTGCGGGTCTCCCTCAGTACTGACCCTCCGACAGTGCGGGTCTCCCTCAGTACCGACCCTCCGACAGTGCAGTGTGTGTGTGTGTCTGTCTGTCTGTCTCTGTCTGTCTCTGTGTCTGGGTGTGTGTCTGTCTGTGTCTCTGTGTCTGTCTGTCTGTGTATCATTTCTCAGTGAGCCTTTCTTTAATTTCAGTGAAGTGAATCTCCCA
>NW_027138461.1:0-10000 GCF_035084215.1 Heptranchias perlo
GTTGCGATCTATTGAAAGTCAGCCCTCGAGCCAACCTTTTGTCGGTACCGAGTGCAAGCTTACCCCCCCCTCTCGGGTCGCTCCTCAAGGGAGGATGCGCCGCACAGGATTGGAGTGGGGCGGGGGGGGAGGAAGCGAGGTGGACCGTGGAGCTCCTCGCCCGAGGACTCTGCCACCTCCTCGGGATGGCACCGCGTCCTTCTTCGGAGGGCACGTTCCGTGTGAATAACCTCTGCTGCTTCCTGGCCAGATGCAGTATGAGGCATTCACCACGGTCGTGCTCTATCCGATTAAGGGACGGTGTTGTACCTGAGTCGCTCGCCCTGGCCATGCGCGCGACTTGAGGTGCATTTCCCGTTGCCTCTACCTCCAAAGGTACTTTGGTTAATCATTTCCTCCCCCACTCTTAACACAAAACCAAAGTGCTGCTGGCAGGATCTCCGGTTAATCATTTCCCACTTCCGATCTGGGCTGACAAGTTTAATGATTGCCCAGGGGTGGGGGTGAACCTGGGTTAGTGTGCAGGAGAGGAGGCTATATTGGCTGGCAGATGTCAAAGCAGGCGGCATGCATAGCTCTGGAGAGATCATCAACCTGTCAGTCAATCAGTTGTCACCAATGAAGTCGGTTAATCAGTTGCCAAATATAAATTTGGTTAATGAGTTGCCACTTCAACTTTTCACTGCGGTTGGTTACAGTTAGTGTTCCCGGGCTTAATAGTCGCCCAAGGGGGGTGATTGTGGGGTAGTGCCGGGAGGGTGAGCTTTTAATTCGGCAGGAGGCATGTGGGGCCCTGGAGAACTCATCAACCTGTCAGTCAATGAGTTGTCACCGATGCAGTTGGTTAATGAGTTGCCAAATGTAAATTTGGTTAATGAGTTGCCACTTCAACTTTTCACTGCGGTTGGTTACAGTTAGTGTTCTCGGGCTTAATAGTCGCCCAAGGGGGGTGATTGTGGGGTAGTGCCCGGGAGGGTGAGCTTTTAATTCGGCAGGAGGCATGTGGGGCCCTGGAGAACTCATCAACCTGTCAGTCAATGAGTTGTCACCAATGCAGTTGGTTAATGAGTTGCCAAATGTAAAGTTGGTTAATCAGTTGCCAAATATAAATTTGGTTAATGAGTTGCCACTTCAACTTTTCACTGCGGTTGGTTACAGTTAGTGTTCTCGGGCTTAATAGTCGCCCAAGGGGGTGTATAGCGGTCGATGGCCGTTGTGGAGTGCGTTTATTGTGGGTTGATTTTGACTTTGCCTGGCTGGTGGAATTTGTGGGAGGCAGGCAAGGGGATTGGTGTGGGTTGGTTGGCCGGAAGGGAGCTGCTTGCATTGGGGTGTTATCCTGACTTTGTTTCGCTGGTGAGAGTAGGCAGCGGCAGGCAGGCAAGCGGAATGTCGTGTGGGGTGCAGTGAGAGGTTGTAATGACGCTGCTTTGCAGCTGACCATGTGCCCTGATTTGTGACGCCCGTTTGGAGGCTGATATCTCAGGAAGGCCGAGGCCGATTTCCTCCGGGTATGGCTCGTTGCGTGCGGCAGGAGGAGGCGCAGCGTACGGTACCGAGCACTGGGAGGTGCGGTGCTGCCCGCCGGAGTGACAGCGAAAGGCTGCGCACCGCTTTCCGCCTGGTAACTCGGCGTCCGTGAGACCGACCGACTCCGCTTTATCGCCGGAGCTAGAGTGGGGCAAGGGGCACGGTTGAGTACCGGAAGGATGACGTTCGCACACGGGGAAGTCGAGTGCCGGGCCGCTGAAAGCGAGCAGGGTGCCACCGACTCTTCGGGCCCACTCGGAGGCTGATATCTCAGGAAGGCCGAGGCCGATTTCCTCCGGGTATGGCTCGTTGCGTGCGGCAGGAGGAGGCGCAGCGTACGGTACCGAGCACTGGGAGGTGCGATGCTGCCCGCCGGAGTGACAGCGAAAGGCTGCGCACCGCTTTCCGCCTGCTAACTCGGCGTCCGTGAGACCGACCGACTTCGCTTTACCGCCGGAGCTAGAGTGGGGCAAGGGGCACGGTTGGGTACCGGAACGATCACGTTCGCACACCGGGAAGTCGAGTGCCGGGTCTCGAAACGGAGCCGGGTCGGCCCAATTTAAAACGGAGAATAGAGTGCTGCCCTCTGCGGGTGAAAACCTGGAAGTACGTTGGTTAATGATTTCCAGTTCACCCCGCTTGGTCAGGCCCACTCGGAGGCGGATAACTCCGGAACGCCGAGGCCGATTTCCTCCGGGTATGGCTCGTTGCGTGCGGCAGGAGGCGGCGCAGCGTACGGTACCGAGCACTCGGAGATGCGGTGCTGCCCGCCGGAGTGACAGCGAAAGGCTGCGCACCGCTTTCCGCCTGGTAACTCGGCGTCCGTGAGACCGACCGACTCCGCTTTAGCACCGGAGCTAGAGTGGGGCAAGGGGCACCGAAGGGTACCGGAACGATCACGTTCGCATACCGGGAAGTCGAGTGACGGGCCGCTGAAAGCGAGCAGGGTGCCACCGCTCGGGGCCCCGGTTTGTCCGTCCCACCCGGAGGCCCATATCTCCGGAAGGCACAGGCCGATTTCCTCCGGGTATGGCTCGTTGTGTGCGGCCGGACCAGGCGCAGCGGACGGTACCGAGCACTGGGAGGTGCGATGCTGCCCGCCGGAGTGACAGCGAAAGGCTGCGCACCGCTTTCCGCCTGCTAACTCGGCGTCCGTGAGACCGACCGACTCCGCTTTACCGCCGGAGCTAGAGTGGGGCAAGGGGCACGGTTGAGTACCGGAAGGATGACGTTCGCACACCGGGAAGTCGACTAGCGGGCCGCCGAAAGCGAGCTCGGGGCCCCGGTTTGTCCGTCCCACCCGGAGGCCCATATCTCCGGAAGGCACAGGCCGATTTCCACCGGGTATGGCTCGTTGTGTGCGGCCGGACCAGGCGCAGCGGACGGTACCGAGCACTCGGAGGTCGGGCGCTGCCCGCCGGAGGTACAGCGAAAGGCTGCAAACCACTTTCCGCCGCCTCCCTCCGCGGGCGTGAGACCGACGGTCGTCGGGTTTAGTTCCGCGGCTAGAGCAGGACGAGGGGCAGCGAACGGTACCGGAACGAACCCGGTCGCACACCGGGAAGTCGAGTGCCGGGTCTCGAAACGGAGCCGGGTCGGCCCAGTTTAAAACGGAGAAGAGAGTGCTGCCCTCTGCGGGTGAAAACATGGAAGTACGTTGGTTAATGATTTCCAGTTCACCCCGCTTGGTCAGGCCCACTCGGAGGCGGATAACTCCGGAACGCCGAGGCCGATTTCCTCCGGGTATGGCTCGTTGCGTGCGGCAGGAGGAGGCGCAGCGTTCGGTACCGAGCACTCGGAGGTGCGGTGCTGCCCGCCGGAGTGACAGCGAAAGGCTGCGCACCCCTTTCCGCCTGCTAACTCGGCGTCCGTGAGACCGACCGACTCCGCTTTAGCACCGGAGCTAGAGTGGGGCAAGGGGCACCGAAGGGTACCGGAACGATGACGTTCGCACACCGGGAAGTCGAGTGCCGGGCCGCCGAAAGCGAGCAGGGTGCCACCGCTCGGGGCCCCGGTTTGTCCGTCCCACCCGGAGGCCCATATCTCCGGAAGGCACAGGCCGATTTCCTCCGGGTATGGCTCGTTGCGTGCGGCCGGACCAGGCGCAGCGGACGGTACCGAGCACTCGGAGGTCGGGCGCTGCCCGCCGGAGGTACAGCGAAAGGCTGCAAACCACTTTCCGCCGCCTCCCTCCGCGGGCGTGAGACCGACGGTCGTCGGGTTTGTTTCCGCGGCTAGAGCAGGACGAGGGGCAGCGAACGGTACCGGAAGGAACCCGGTCGCACACCGGGAAGTCGACTAGCGGGCCGCCGAAAGCGAGCACGGGGCCCCGGTTTGTCCGTCCCACCCGGAGGCCCATATCTCTGGAAGGCACAGGCCGATTTCCACCGGGTATGGCTCGTTGTGTGCGGCAGGACCAGGCGCAGCGGACGGTACCGAGCACTCGGAGGTCGGGCGCTGCCCGCCGGAGGTACAGCGAAAGGCTGCAAACCACTTTCCGCCACCTCCCTCCGCGGGCGTGAGACCGACGGTCGTCGGGTTTGTCTCCGCGGCTAGAGCAGGACGAGGGGCAGCGAACGGTACCGGAACGAACCCGGTCGCACACCGGGAAGTCGACCAGCGGGCCGCCGAAAGCGTGCTCGGGTCCCCGGTTTGTCTGTCCCACCCGGAGGCTGATATCTGAGGAAGTCCGAGGCCGATTTCCTCCGGCTAACTCGGCGGGCAATGTGTCCCCCCCCCCACCATCTTCGGCTGATTACCGTGGCTGGACCGGATCAAGGAGCAACGGAACCGTGCCAGAACGACGTCGGTCGGACGGCGTGAACTGATAGTGCCGAGGCCGGAAACCGAGCCGGAAATGTGCACCGATTTATTGGTCCCACTCGCAGGCCCATATCTCCGGAAGGCCGAGGCCGATTTCCTCCGGGTATGGTTCGCTGCGTGCAGCCGGAAGGGGAGCAGCGGACGGCACTGAGCAGCCGGAGGTGCGGCGCTGCCCGCCGGAGCTGCAAGCGAAAGGCTGCGCACCGCTTTCCGCTGGCTAACTCGGCGGCCGTCAGGCCGACCGACTCCGCTTCAGCACGGGAGCTGGAGTCGGGCAAGGGGCACCGAAGGGTACCGGAAGGATCACGTTCGGACACCGGGAAGTCGAGTGCCGGGCCGCCGAAAGCGAGCTCGGGGCCCCGGTTTGTCCGTCCCACCCGGAGGCCCATATCTCGAGAAGGCACAGGCCGATTTCCTCCGGGTTTGGCTCGCTGCGTGCGGCCGGACGAGGCGCAGCGAACGGTACCGAGCACTCGGAGGTGCGGCGCTGCCCGCCGGAGGTACAGCGAAAGGCTGCAAACCGCTTTCCGCCTCCTCTCCCCTCGGGCGTGAGACCGACGGTCGTCTGGTTTGCTTCCGCGGCAAGAGCAGGACGAGGGGCACCGAGCGGTACCAGAACGAACCCGGTCGCACACCGGGATGTGGAGTGCCCGGCCCAAACCCGCTACCCCCCCCCCCCCCCCCAACACCCGAAAGCGAGCCCCGGTTTGTGGATTAAAAGTGAAGCGGCAAAGATTTGTAAAACAGCGTGAAATGATGAACCAGAAGCCCAAAGTAATGGTGGGAATAAAAGTTCCAAAATGTGAAATGGTGAACCAGAAGTTGTGTGAACTGTTTAACCCAAAGTGGCAAAAATGGATTAAAAGGGGTGAAATGATCGACCGCAAAGCAGGGCAAGCATTAAACAAAAGCAGCAGCATTTTTTAAAAAGGGACAAATGGTTTACCAGAATCCCAAAAGAATGCTCAGAGACTTAAGTCCCAAAGGGGAAATGGTTAACCAGTAGCTGGGTGAACTGCTTAACCCAAAGTGGGAAAAAGGATAAAAAAGGGGTGAACTGATCAACCAGAAGTCGACAACAATGTGCGGCGATTAAGTCTGAAAGAGGGAAAGGTTGACCGGAAAGCAGGGAAATGATTAAACAAAAGCAGAAAAATTCAGTAAAAAGGGGCAAGTGGTGAACCAGAAGTTGGGTGAACTGCTTAACCAAAAGTGGGAAAGAGGATTAAAAGGGGAGAAATGTTGAACCAGATGTCGAAAACAATGCGCGGCGATGAAGTCTGAAAGAGGAAAAGGTTGACCGCAAAGCAGGGAAAGGATTAAACAGAAGCAGCAATATCTTTTAAAAAGGGACAAATGGTGAACCAGAATCCCAAAAGAATGCTCAGAGACTTAAGTCCCAAAGGGGCAAATGGTTAACCAGAAGCTGGGTGAACTGTTTAACCAAAAGTGGGAAAAAGGATTAAAATGTTGTGAAATGATTAACCAGAAGGCGAAAGCCAAGTGCGGCGGCGAAGTCCTAAAGGGGAAAAGGTTGACCATAAAGCAGGGAAATGATTAAACAAAAGCGGAAAAATTCAGTAAGAAGGGGCAAATGGTTAACCAGAAGTTGGGTGAACTGCTTAACCAAAAGTGGGAAAAAGGATTAAAAGGGGAGAAATGTTTAACCAGATGTCGAAAACAATGCGCGGCGATGAAGTCTGAAAGAGGAATAGGTCGACCGCAAAGCAGGGAAATGATTAAACAAAAGCAGAAAAATTCAGTAAAAAGGGGCAAATGGTGAACCAGAAGCTGGGTGAACTGCTTAACCAAAAGTGGGAAAAAGGATTAAAAGGGGAGAAATGTTGAACCAGATGTCGAAAACAAGGTGCGGCGATGAAGTCTGAAAGAGGAATAGGTCGACCGCAAAGCAGGGAAAGGTTTAATCAAAAGCAGCAATATCTTTTAAAAAGGGACAAATGGTGAACCAGAATCACAAAAGAATGCTCAGAGACTTAAGTCCCAAAGGGGAAATGGTTAACCAGTAGCTGGGTGAACTGTCCAACCCAAAGTGGGAAAAAGGATTAAAAGGGGTGAAATGATTAACCAGGAGGCTAAAGCAATGTGCCGCGGTGAAGTCCTAAAGGGGAAAAGGTTGACCAGAAAGCAGGGAAAGCATTAAACAAAAGCGGCAACATTTTTTAAAAAGTGGCAAATGGTTAACCAGAATCCCAAAAGAATGCTCAGAGACTTAAGTCCCAAAGGGGAAATGGTGAACCAGAAGCTGGGTGAACTGGTGAACCAAAAGTGGGAAAAAGGATTAAAAGGGGAGAAATGATTAACCAGGAGGCTGAAGCAATGTGCCGCGGTGAAGTCCTAAAGGGTAAAAGGTTGACAAGAAAGCAGGGAAATGATTAAACCAAAGCGGAAAAATTCAGTATAATGGGGCAAATGGTTAACCAGAAGCTGGGTGAAATGGTTAACCAAAAGTGGCAAAAAAAGATTTAAAGGGGAAAAATGATTAACCAGAAGTCGACAACAATGCTCGGCGATGAAGTCTGAAAGGGGAAAAGGTTGACCAGAAAGCAGGGAAACGATTAAACAAAAGCGGCAACATTTTTTAAAAAGTGGCAAATGGTTAACCAGAATCCCAAAAGAATGCTCAGAGACTAAGTCCCAAAGGGGAAATGGTTAACCAGAAGCTGGGGGAAATGGTTAACCAAAAGTTGCAAAAATGATTAAAAGGGGTGAAATGATTAACCAGGAGGCTGAAGCAATGTGCCGCGGTGAAGTCCTAAAGGGGAAAAGGTTGACCACAAAGCAGGGAAAGCATTAAACAAAAGCGGCAACATTTTTTAAAAATTGGCAAATGATTAACCAGAATCCCAAAAGAATGCTCAGAGACTAAGTCCCAAAGGGGAAATGGTTAACCAGAAGCAGGGGGAAATGGTTAACCAAAAGTTGCAAAAATGATTAAAAGGGGTGAAATGATTAACCAGGAGGCTGAAGCAATGTGCCGCGGTGAAGTCCTAAAGGGGAAAAGGTTGACCACAAAGCAGGGAAAGCATTAAACAAAAGCGGCAACATTTTTAAAAAAGTGGCAAATGATTAACCAGAATCCCAAAAGAATGCTCAGAGACTAAGTCCCAAAGGGGAAATGGTTAACCAGAAGCTGGGGGAAATGGTTAACCAAAAGTTGCAAAAATGATTAAAAGGGGTGAAATGATTAACCAGGAGGCTAAAGCAATGTGCCGCGGTGAAGTCTGAAAGAGGGAAAGGTTGACCAGAAAGCATTAAACAAAAGTGGCAACATTTTAAAATAATTGGCAAATGGTTAACCAGAATCCCAAAAGAATGCTCAGAGACTAAGTCCCAAAGGGGAAATGGTTAACCAGAAGCTGGGGGAAATGGTTAACCAAAAGTTGCAAAAATGATTAAAAGGGGTGAAATGATTAACCAGGAGGCTAAAGCAATGTGCCGCGGTGAAGTCCTAAAGGGGAAAAGGTTGACCAGAAAGCAGGGAAAGCATTAAACAAAAGCGGCAACATTTTTTAAAAAGTGGCAAATGGTTAACCAGAATCCCAAAAGAATGCTCAGAGACCAAGTCCCAAAGGGGAAATGGTTAACCAGAAGCTGGGGGAAATGGTTAACCAAAAGTTGCAAAAATGATTAAAAGGGGTGAAATGATTAACCAGGAGGCTGAAGCAATGTGCCGCGGTGAAGTCTGAAAGAGGGAAAGGTTGACCAGAAAGCATTAAACAAAAGTGGCAACATTTTTTAAAAATTGGCAAATGGTTAACCAGAATCCCAAAAGAATGCTCACAGACTAAGTCCCAAAGGGGAAATGGTTAACCAGAAGCTGGGTGAAATGGTTAACCAAAAGTTACAAAAATGATTAAAAGGGGTGAAATGATCAACCAGAAGTCGAAAACAATGTGCGGCGATGAAGTCCTAAGGTGGAAAAGTTACCCAGAAGGCAGGGAAATGATCAAACGAAAGCAGCCAAAAAATTATTAAAAGAGGGGAACTGATGAACCAAAAGATGAGAAACGGCCCGCAGAGACTAAGTCCAAAACGGGAACTGGTGAACCGGAAATGATTAACCAAAAACTAAGTCCGAAGAGGGAACTGGTAAACCAGAACTGAGTAACCCGATTTTTAAAATTAATTATAAATGGGGAAACGATTGAGCAAAAGGCGGAAATTAAGTCACAGGGACCAGGTCCGAAAGGGCAAGAGGTTACCCCGTAGGGGGCATTCGTCAACTCAATCTGAAAATTTTGGAGGCAAATCTGACCAAAATGCGGAAATCGGACCACACCGCGAGGGGCGCCATTCGACGGGGCAGGGGTAGACGCGTCGAACGGTGCCTGAAGGTCCCGGCTGCGACACGTGAGTCCGGAGATATGGCCAGTCAAAGTCTGATGGGAGGTACCGAAGCCGAAAAATCGAAACGCGTTTGCGGCGATTCGGTGTCAGAAAGTCGGTCACGAATTCAAATTCGTCCCGCTGATTCGCCAATTGCCAGCCGGTTCCGGGGGGATTGGCGGGGTACCTGCAGGATAGTAAGAGGTGGCATGTCGAGACTTAGCCTGTTTACCAGACTTGTGTCCAGCGCCTCCAGGTCTGCAGAGACCGACCCGGGCTGCCGCCCAACCGACTTTTAAGCCTTTTGGGAGTGGGAATTTTTCCCATTTTTCCCCATTTTTCGGGTTTTTTGGTCGGGCTTGAAAACGGCGGCCCCGAGGCCTCCCGGGGCTGGCGGGCTTCGGCTCCCTTGCGAGAGGGTCCGAATTCCACCCGTTTAAGCCCAGAAAGGAGTTCGGAAGTCAGTCGGTCGAGGGAACCCCTTCGGAAGTCCGACGGGGATGGATTCGGCCGGCGTTTCGGATCTCCGGTCAGAGGATTCCCCCCCTGGGCGGGGGGGTGCGAGTAGCTGCCGGCAAACGGTCCCTTGCACTTGTGGCACAAAAAGTCCGAGCACAGGTTAATGAGTTGGCCGCGGAAGCCCCTATGCCGAAATGAGAAAGCCCCCGTTGCGGGGATTTAGTGACGCATCTGCGGCCGGAGGTGGGAGGCCGTCCTGCCGAATTGACACTTGTCATTCGGGCACCTAGGGATTGGTCGGGTACCCGGAGATTTTCGAGAACACGATTTTCAGAGCTTTCTCTGACAGCCCAGGTGCACTTTAAGAGTGCCTGAAAAAGTGACACTTGGCAAAAGGCTCTCAATTTCAAAGCGGAGACCTTTACAAGAGCACTCGGAAGTCACCTGTCAGCATTTAAAGCTACATCAGGCGGCAATTTTCGAACTCTTTGTCAGTCTGAAATCGTGTTGAGCCTCGACAGCGTCGGGCTCAGGCAGGAGGAGCTTGCCAGCAGAGAGAGGCTCACCATGGATTGCTGGTGGATGCTTTTCGAAAACATATACACATTATATTATATTATAATAATATAAAGAAAAAAAAGAGTTTCTCAAAATCTCTGTGACACTTTGCAGATTTTTTTGAAAGCCAATAAAGAGAACTCTTTAACTTGAAAGTCACCTGTGCCGGCATAGCGATGACTTTTAAAACAGGTTGACACTTTCGAGCCGCGGCGGCTCTGAATCACCCCAGACACCAAGTGTGTTTGTGGGCAAGGCACCGCGGCCGGTGGGCTGCTTTTAT
>NW_027138461.1:20000-30000 GCF_035084215.1 Heptranchias perlo
TTAATGAGTTGCCAAATGTAAATTTGGTTAATGAGTTGCCACTTCAACTTTTCACTGCGGTTGGTTACAGTTAGTGTTCTCGGGCTTAATAGTCGCCCAAGGGGGTGTATAGCGGTCGATGGCCGGTGTGGAGTGCGTTTATTGTGGGTTGATTTTGACTTTGCCTCGCTGGTGGAATTTGTGGGAGGCAGGCAAGGGGATTGGTGTGGGTTGGTTGGCCGGAAGGGAGCTGCTTGCATTGGGGTGTTATCCTGACTTTGTTTCGCTGGTGAGAGTAGGCAGCGGCAGGCAGGCAAGCGGAATGTCGTGTGGGGTGCAGTGAGAGGTTGTAATGACGCTGCTTTGCAGCTGACCATGTGCCCTGATTTGTGACGCCCGTTTGGAGGCTGATATCTCAGGAAGGCCGAGGCCGATTTCCTCCGGGTATGGCTCGTTGCGTGCGGCAGGAGGAGGCGCAGCGTACGGTACCGAGCACTGGGAGGTGCGGTGCTGCCCGCCGGAGTGACAGCGAAAGGCTGCGCACCGCTTTCCGCCTGGTAACTCGGCGTCCGTGAGACCGACCGACTCCGCTTTAGCGCCGGAGCTAGAGTGGGGCAAGGGGCACGTTTGGGTACCGGAACGATCACGTTCGCATACCGGGAAGTCGAGTGCCGGGCCGCTGAAAGCGAGCAGGGTGCCACCGCTCGGGGCCCCGGTTTGTCCGTCCCACCCGGAGGCCCATATCTCCGGAAGGCACAGGCCGATTTCCACCGGGTATGGCTCGTTGTGTGCGGCCGGACCAGGCGCAGCGGACGGTACCGAGCACTGGGAGGTGCGATGCTGCCCGCCGGAGTGACAGCGAAAGGCTGCGCACCGCTTTCCGCCTGCTAACTCGGCGTCCGTGAGACCGACCGACTCCGCTTTACCGCCGGAGCTAGAGTGGGGCAAGGGGCACGGTTGAGTACCGGAAGGATGACGTTCGCACACCGGGAAGTCGAGTGCCGGGCCGCTGAAAGCGAGCAGGGTGCCACCGACTCTTCGGGCCCACTCGGAGGCTGATATCTCAGGAAGGCCGAGGCCGATTTCCTCCGGGTATGGCTCGTTGCGTGCGGCAGGAGGAGGCGCAGCGTACGGTACCGAGCACTGGGAGGTGCGATGCTGCCCGCCGGAGTGACAGCGAAAGGCTGCGCACCGCTTTCCGCCTGCTAACTCGGCGTCCGTGAGACCGACCGACTTCGCTTTACCGCCGGAGCTAGAGTGGGGCAAGGGGCACGGTTGGGTACCGGAACGATCACGTTCGCACACCGGGAAGTCGAGTGCCGGGTCTCGAAACGGAGCCGGGTCGGCCCAATTTAAAACGGAGAATAGAGTGCTGCCCTCTGCGGGTGAAAACCTGGAAGTACGTTGGTTAATGATTTCCAGTTCACCCCGCTTGGTCAGGCCCACTCGGAGGCGGATAACTCCGGAACGCCGAGGCCGATTTCCTCCGGGTATGGCTCGTTGCGTGCGGCAGGAGGCGGCGCAGCGTACGGTACCGAGCACTCGGAGATGCGGTGCTGCCCGCCGGAGTGACAGCGAAAGGCTGCGCACCGCTTTCCGCCTGGTAACTCGGCGTCCGTGAGACCGACCGACTCCGCTTTAGCACCGGAGCTAGAGTGGGGCAAGGGGCACCGAAGGGTACCGGAACGATCACGTTCGCATACCGGGAAGTCGAGTGACGGGCCGCTGAAAGCGAGCAGGGTGCCACCGCTCGGGGCCCCGGTTTGTCCGTCCCACCCGGAGGCCCATATCTCCGGAAGGCACAGGCCGATTTCCTCCGGGTATGGCTCGTTGTGTGCGGCCGGACCAGGCGCAGCGGACGGTACCGAGCACTGGGAGGTGCGATGCTGCCCGCCGGAGTGACAGCGAAAGGCTGCGCACCGCTTTCCGCCTGCTAACTCGGCGTCCGTGAGACCGACCGACTCCGCTTTACCGCCGGAGCTAGAGTGGGGCAAGGGGCACGGTTGAGTACCGGAAGGATGACGTTCGCACACCGGGAAGTCGACTAGCGGGCCGCCGAAAGCGAGCTCGGGGCCCCGGTTTGTCCGTCCCACCCGGAGGCCCATATCTCCGGAAGGCACAGGCCGATTTCCACCGGGTATGGCTCGTTGTGTGCGGCCGGACCAGGCGCAGCGGACGGTACCGAGCACTCGGAGGTCGGGCGCTGCCCGCCGGAGGTACAGCGAAAGGCTGCAAACCACTTTCCGCCGCCTCCCTCCGCGGGCGTGAGACCGACGGTCGTCGGGTTTAGTTCCGCGGCTAGAGCAGGACGAGGGGCAGCGAACGGTACCGGAACGAACCCGGTCGCACACCGGGAAGTCGAGTGCCGGGTCTCGAAACGGAGCCGGGTCGGCCCAGTTTAAAACGGAGAAGAGAGTGCTGCCCTCTGCGGGTGAAAACATGGAAGTACGTTGGTTAATGATTTCCAGTTCACCCCGCTTGGTCAGGCCCACTCGGAGGCGGATAACTCCGGAACGCCGAGGCCGATTTCCTCCGGGTATGGCTCGTTGCGTGCGGCAGGAGGAGGCGCAGCGTTCGGTACCGAGCACTCGGAGGTGCGGTGCTGCCCGCCGGAGTGACAGCGAAAGGCTGCGCACCCCTTTCCGCCTGCTAACTCGGCGTCCGTGAGACCGACCGACTCCGCTTTAGCACCGGAGCTAGAGTGGGGCAAGGGGCACCGAAGGGTACCGGAACGATGACGTTCGCACACCGGGAAGTCGAGTGCCGGGCCGCCGAAAGCGAGCAGGGTGCCACCGCTCGGGGCCCCGGTTTGTCCGTCCCACCCGGAGGCCCATATCTCCGGAAGGCACAGGCCGATTTCCTCCGGGTATGGCTCGTTGCGTGCGGCCGGACCAGGCGCAGCGGACGGTACCGAGCACTCGGAGGTCGGGCGCTGCCCGCCGGAGGTACAGCGAAAGGCTGCAAACCACTTTCCGCCGCCTCCCTCCGCGGGCGTGAGACCGACGGTCGTCGGGTTTGTTTCCGCGGCTAGAGCAGGACGAGGGGCAGCGAACGGTACCGGAAGGAACCCGGTCGCACACCGGGAAGTCGACTAGCGGGCCGCCGAAAGCGAGCACGGGGCCCCGGTTTGTCCGTCCCACCCGGAGGCCCATATCTCTGGAAGGCACAGGCCGATTTCCACCGGGTATGGCTCGTTGTGTGCGGCAGGACCAGGCGCAGCGGACGGTACCGAGCACTCGGAGGTCGGGCGCTGCCCGCCGGAGGTACAGCGAAAGGCTGCAAACCACTTTCCGCCACCTCCCTCCGCGGGCGTGAGACCGACGGTCGTCGGGTTTGTCTCCGCGGCTAGAGCAGGACGAGGGGCAGCGAACGGTACCGGAACGAACCCGGTCGCACACCGGGAAGTCGACCAGCGGGCCGCCGAAAGCGTGCTCGGGTCCCCGGTTTGTCTGTCCCACCCGGAGGCTGATATCTGAGGAAGTCCGAGGCCGATTTCCTCCGGCTAACTCGGCGGGCAATGTGTCCCCCCCCCCACCATCTTCGGCTGATTACCGTGGCTGGACCGGATCAAGGAGCAACGGAACCGTGCCAGAACGACGTCGGTCGGACGGCGTGAACTGATAGTGCCGAGGCCGGAAACCGAGCCGGAAATGTGCACCGATTTATTGGTCCCACTCGCAGGCCCATATCTCCGGAAGGCCGAGGCCGATTTCCTCCGGGTATGGTTCGCTGCGTGCAGCCGGAAGGGGAGCAGCGGACGGCACTGAGCAGCCGGAGGTGCGGCGCTGCCCGCCGGAGCTGCAAGCGAAAGGCTGCGCACCGCTTTCCGCTGGCTAACTCGGCGGCCGTCAGGCCGACCGACTCCGCTTCAGCACGGGAGCTGGAGTCGGGCAAGGGGCACCGAAGGGTACCGGAAGGATCACGTTCGGACACCGGGAAGTCGAGTGCCGGGCCGCCGAAAGCGAGCTCGGGGCCCCGGTTTGTCCGTCCCACCCGGAGGCCCATATCTCGAGAAGGCACAGGCCGATTTCCTCCGGGTTTGGCTCGCTGCGTGCGGCCGGACGAGGCGCAGCGAACGGTACCGAGCACTCGGAGGTGCGGCGCTGCCCGCCGGAGGTACAGCGAAAGGCTGCAAACCGCTTTCCGCCTCCTCTCCCCTCGGGCGTGAGACCGACGGTCGTCTGGTTTGCTTCCGCGGCAAGAGCAGGACGAGGGGCACCGAGCGGTACCAGAACGAACCCGGTCGCACACCGGGATGTGGAGTGCCCGGCCCAAACCCGCTACCCCCCCCCCCCCCCCCAACACCCGAAAGCGAGCCCCGGTTTGTGGATTAAAAGTGAAGCGGCAAAGATTTGTAAAACAGCGTGAAATGATGAACCAGAAGCCCAAAGTAATGGTGGGAATAAAAGTTCCAAAATGTGAAATGGTGAACCAGAAGTTGTGTGAACTGTTTAACCCAAAGTGGCAAAAATGGATTAAAAGGGGTGAAATGATCGACCGCAAAGCAGGGCAAGCATTAAACAAAAGCAGCAGCATTTTTTAAAAAGGGACAAATGGTTTACCAGAATCCCAAAAGAATGCTCAGAGACTTAAGTCCCAAAGGGGAAATGGTTAACCAGTAGCTGGGTGAACTGCTTAACCCAAAGTGGGAAAAAGGATAAAAAAGGGGTGAACTGATCAACCAGAAGTCGACAACAATGTGCGGCGATTAAGTCTGAAAGAGGGAAAGGTTGACCGGAAAGCAGGGAAATGATTAAACAAAAGCAGAAAAATTCAGTAAAAAGGGGCAAGTGGTGAACCAGAAGTTGGGTGAACTGCTTAACCAAAAGTGGGAAAGAGGATTAAAAGGGGAGAAATGTTGAACCAGATGTCGAAAACAATGCGCGGCGATGAAGTCTGAAAGAGGAAAAGGTTGACCGCAAAGCAGGGAAAGGATTAAACAGAAGCAGCAATATCTTTTAAAAAGGGACAAATGGTGAACCAGAATCCCAAAAGAATGCTCAGAGACTTAAGTCCCAAAGGGGCAAATGGTTAACCAGAAGCTGGGTGAACTGTTTAACCAAAAGTGGGAAAAAGGATTAAAATGTTGTGAAATGATTAACCAGAAGGCGAAAGCCAAGTGCGGCGGCGAAGTCCTAAAGGGGAAAAGGTTGACCATAAAGCAGGGAAATGATTAAACAAAAGCGGAAAAATTCAGTAAGAAGGGGCAAATGGTTAACCAGAAGTTGGGTGAACTGCTTAACCAAAAGTGGGAAAAAGGATTAAAAGGGGAGAAATGTTTAACCAGATGTCGAAAACAATGCGCGGCGATGAAGTCTGAAAGAGGAATAGGTCGACCGCAAAGCAGGGAAATGATTAAACAAAAGCAGAAAAATTCAGTAAAAAGGGGCAAATGGTGAACCAGAAGCTGGGTGAACTGCTTAACCAAAAGTGGGAAAAAGGATTAAAAGGGGAGAAATGTTGAACCAGATGTCGAAAACAAGGTGCGGCGATGAAGTCTGAAAGAGGAATAGGTCGACCGCAAAGCAGGGAAAGGTTTAATCAAAAGCAGCAATATCTTTTAAAAAGGGACAAATGGTGAACCAGAATCACAAAAGAATGCTCAGAGACTTAAGTCCCAAAGGGGAAATGGTTAACCAGTAGCTGGGTGAACTGTCCAACCCAAAGTGGGAAAAAGGATTAAAAGGGGTGAAATGATTAACCAGGAGGCTAAAGCAATGTGCCGCGGTGAAGTCCTAAAGGGGAAAAGGTTGACCAGAAAGCAGGGAAAGCATTAAACAAAAGCGGCAACATTTTTTAAAAAGTGGCAAATGGTTAACCAGAATCCCAAAAGAATGCTCAGAGACTTAAGTCCCAAAGGGGAAATGGTGAACCAGAAGCTGGGTGAACTGGTGAACCAAAAGTGGGAAAAAGGATTAAAAGGGGAGAAATGATTAACCAGGAGGCTGAAGCAATGTGCCGCGGTGAAGTCCTAAAGGGTAAAAGGTTGACAAGAAAGCAGGGAAATGATTAAACCAAAGCGGAAAAATTCAGTATAATGGGGCAAATGGTTAACCAGAAGCTGGGTGAAATGGTTAACCAAAAGTGGCAAAAAAAGATTTAAAGGGGAAAAATGATTAACCAGAAGTCGACAACAATGCTCGGCGATGAAGTCTGAAAGGGGAAAAGGTTGACCAGAAAGCAGGGAAACGATTAAACAAAAGCGGCAACATTTTTTAAAAAGTGGCAAATGGTTAACCAGAATCCCAAAAGAATGCTCAGAGACTAAGTCCCAAAGGGGAAATGGTTAACCAGAAGCTGGGGGAAATGGTTAACCAAAAGTTGCAAAAATGATTAAAAGGGGTGAAATGATTAACCAGGAGGCTGAAGCAATGTGCCGCGGTGAAGTCCTAAAGGGGAAAAGGTTGACCACAAAGCAGGGAAAGCATTAAACAAAAGCGGCAACATTTTTTAAAAATTGGCAAATGATTAACCAGAATCCCAAAAGAATGCTCAGAGACTAAGTCCCAAAGGGGAAATGGTTAACCAGAAGCAGGGGGAAATGGTTAACCAAAAGTTGCAAAAATGATTAAAAGGGGTGAAATGATTAACCAGGAGGCTGAAGCAATGTGCCGCGGTGAAGTCCTAAAGGGGAAAAGGTTGACCACAAAGCAGGGAAAGCATTAAACAAAAGCGGCAACATTTTTAAAAAAGTGGCAAATGATTAACCAGAATCCCAAAAGAATGCTCAGAGACTAAGTCCCAAAGGGGAAATGGTTAACCAGAAGCTGGGGGAAATGGTTAACCAAAAGTTGCAAAAATGATTAAAAGGGGTGAAATGATTAACCAGGAGGCTAAAGCAATGTGCCGCGGTGAAGTCTGAAAGAGGGAAAGGTTGACCAGAAAGCATTAAACAAAAGTGGCAACATTTTAAAATAATTGGCAAATGGTTAACCAGAATCCCAAAAGAATGCTCAGAGACTAAGTCCCAAAGGGGAAATGGTTAACCAGAAGCTGGGGGAAATGGTTAACCAAAAGTTGCAAAAATGATTAAAAGGGGTGAAATGATTAACCAGGAGGCTAAAGCAATGTGCCGCGGTGAAGTCCTAAAGGGGAAAAGGTTGACCAGAAAGCAGGGAAAGCATT
Source organism: Heptranchias perlo (assembly GCF_035084215.1). NCBI lineage: Eukaryota > Metazoa > Chordata > Chondrichthyes > Hexanchiformes > Hexanchidae > Heptranchias > Heptranchias perlo. The sequence goes on from NW_027138461.1 coordinate 27,105, forward strand.
AAACAAAAGCGGCAACATTTTTTAAAAAGTGGCAAATGGTTAACCAGAATCCCAAAAGAATGCTCAGAGACCAAGTCCCAAAGGGGAAATGGTTAACCAGAAGCTGGGGGAAATGGTTAACCAAAAGTTGCAAAAATGATTAAAAGGGGTGAAATGATTAACCAGGAGGCTGAAGCAATGTGCCGCGGTGAAGTCTGAAAGAGGGAAAGGTTGACCAGAAAGCATTAAACAAAAGTGGCAACATTTTTTAAAAATTGGCAAATGGTTAACCAGAATCCCAAAAGAATGCTCACAGACTAAGTCCCAAAGGGGAAATGGTTAACCAGAAGCTGGGTGAAATGGTTAACCAAAAGTTACAAAAATGATTAAAAGGGGTGAAATGATCAACCAGAAGTCGAAAACAATGTGCGGCGATGAAGTCCTAAGGTGGAAAAGTTACCCAGAAGGCAGGGAAATGATCAAACGAAAGCAGCCAAAAAATTATTAAAAGAGGGGAACTGATGAACCAAAAGATGAGAAACGGCCCGCAGAGACTAAGTCCAAAACGGGAACTGGTGAACCGGAAATGATTAACCAAAAACTAAGTCCGAAGAGGGAACTGGTAAACCAGAACTGAGTAACCCGATTTTTAAAATTAATTATAAATGGGGAAACGATTGAGCAAAAGGCGGAAATTAAGTCACAGGGACCAGGTCCGAAAGGGCAAGAGGTTACCCCGTAGGGGGCATTCGTCAACTCAATCTGAAAATTTTGGAGGCAAATCTGACCAAAATGCGGAAATCGGACCACACCGCGAGGGGCGCCATTCGACGGGGCAGGGGTAGACGCGTCGAACGGTGCCTGAAGGTCCCGGCTGCGACACGTGAGTCCGGAGATATGGCCAGTCAAAGTCTGATGGGAGGTACCGAAGCCGAAAAATCGAAACGCGTTTGCGGCGATTCGGTGTCAGAAAGTCGGTCACGAATTCAAATTCGTCCCGCTGATTCGCCAATTGCCAGCCGGTTCCGGGGGGATTGGCGGGGTACCTGCAGGATAGTAAGAGGTGGCATGTCGAGACTTAGCCTGTTTACCAGACTTGTGTCCAGCGCCTCCAGGTCTGCAGAGACCGACCCGGGCTGCCGCCCAACCGACTTTTAAGCCTTTTGGGAGTGGGAATTTTTCCCATTTTTCCCCATTTTTCGGGTTTTTTGGTCGGGCTTGAAAACGGCGGCCCCGAGGCCTCCCGGGGCTGGCGGGCTTCGGCTCCCTTGCGAGAGGGTCCGAATTCCACCCGTTTAAGCCCAGAAAGGAGTTCGGAAGTCAGTCGGTCGAGGGAACCCCTTCGGAAGTCCGACGGGGATGGATTCGGCCGGCGTTTCGGATCTCCGGTCAGAGGATTCCCCCCCTGGGCGGGGGGGTGCGAGTAGCTGCCGGCAAACGGTCCCTTGCACTTGTGGCACAAAAAGTCCGAGCACAGGTTAATGAGTTGGCCGCGGAAGCCCCTATGCCGAAATGAGAAAGCCCCCGTTGCGGGGATTTAGTGACGCATCTGCGGCCGGAGGTGGGAGGCCGTCCTGCCGAATTGACACTTGTCATTCGGGCACCTAGGGATTGGTCGGGTACCCGGAGATTTTCGAGAACACGATTTTCAGAGCTTTCTCTGACAGCCCAGGTGCACTTTAAGAGTGCCTGAAAAAGTGACACTTGGCAAAAGGCTCTCAATTTCAAAGCGGAGACCTTTACAAGAGCACTCGGAAGTCACCTGTCAGCATTTAAAGCTACATCAGGCGGCAATTTTCGAACTCTTTGTCAGTCTGAAATCGTGTTGAGCCTCGACAGCGTCGGGCTCAGGCAGGAGGAGCTTGCCAGCAGAGAGAGGCTCACCATGGATTGCTGGTGGATGCTTTTCGAAAACATATACACATTATATTATATTATAATAATATAAAGAAAAAAAAGAGTTTCTCAAAATCTCTGTGACACTTTGCAGATTTTTTTGAAAGCCAATAAAGAGAACTCTTTAACTTGAAAGTCACCTGTGCCGGCATAGCGATGACTTTTAAAACAGGTTGACACTTTCGAGCCGCGGCGGCTCTGAATCACCCCAGACACCAAGTGTGTTTGTGGGCAAGGCACCGCGGCCGGTGGGCTGCTTTTATAATAACGGGCACGCAGACTTTTTGAGAGGAATCGGTACTCTCTTCCGATCGATTTGGCGACTCGCGTCCGACATGGGAGGGCCCGAGCGGTCCAGCCAAGGCTGGTGTTCAGGCTCGTCAGGTTCCTCTCTCTGTCCCAAGTGGCAGACGGACAGTTTTAAAAGTCAGTGGGTTTTGTCGGCACGACTCTCCTGTTCACCCGCTGGCGTATTGCTCTCTTGTGAGGCCGAGAAGTCCACCTGTGTTGTCTAACAGAGGTCCGATTCAAGCTCCAGAGCCCGGGTGTCTGCCGTCTCGAGTGGAGCGGGAATGTGCACAGCAAGTCCCGTTCTGGTAGCTGAACACGAGATTTCTCTAGCAACTGAGCACCAAAACACGTCACCCTTTTAGAGCTGGAGGGCTGAGTGTGTGCATGTATCTTGAACGCTATGGTTTGCAAACTCCAGTCGGACCTGGCACACCAACCTCTCCCCTGTCACGGGCAGGGGGGGGAAGGCCATGTGTGCCCAGCAGACACGACGAAGGCGGCTAGAAAGGGTCACTGTAGCTTAACCACCCAAGCGTGTCCGTGACCTTAACGGTCTGTGCCTGGCAAAAGGTGGGCTCCTTTCGACTTTTGTTTGTTGCTGGCTGTCTGTCATGCATTACCGCTTGCAAGCCCAGGTTGGAACCGGCGCCAACCTCCCTCGTCATGGTGGGGGGAGGCCATGTGCCCAGCCCGACGGTGGCTGCAAAGGCCCATTGTAGCTTTACCCCAA
>NW_027138461.1:40000-46844 GCF_035084215.1 Heptranchias perlo
GCTCGTTGTGTGCGGCCGGACCAGGCGCAGCGGACGGTACCGAGCACTGGGAGGTGCGATGCTGCCCGCCGGAGTGACAGCGAAAGGCTGCGCACCGCTTTCCGCCTGCTAACTCGGCGTCCGTGAGACCGACCGACTCCGCTTTACCGCCGGAGCTAGAGTGGGGCAAGGGGCACGGTTGAGTACCGGAAGGATGACGTTCGCACACCGGGAAGTCGAGTGCCGGGCCGCTGAAAGCGAGCAGGGTGCCACCGACTCGTCGGGCCCACTCGGAGGCTGATATCTCAGGAAGGCCGAGGCCGATTTCCTCCGGGTATGGCTCGTTGCGTGGAGTAGGAGGAGGCGCAGCGTACGGTACCGAGCACTCGGAGGTGCGGTGCTGCCCGCCGGAGTGACAGCGAAAGGCTGCGCATCGCTTTCCGCCTGGTAACTCGGCGTCCGTGAGACCGACCGACTCCGCTTTACCGCCGGAGGTAGAGTGGGGCAAGGGGCACGGTTGAGTACCGGAAGGATGACGTTCGCACATCGGGAAGTCGAGTGCCGGGCCGCTGAAAGCGAGCAGGGTGCCACCGACTCGTCGGGCCAACTCGGAGGCTGATATCTCAGGAAGGCCGAGGCCGATTTCCTCCGGGTATGGCTTGTTGCGTGCGGCAGGAGGAGGCGCAGCGTACGGTACCGAGCACTCGGAGGTGCGATGCTGCCCGCCGGAGTGACAGCGAAAGGCTGCGCACCGCTTTCCGCCTGCTAACTCGGCGTCCGTGAGACCGACCGACTTCGCTTTACCGCCGGAGCTAGAGTGGGGCAAGGGGCACGGTTGGGTACCGGAAGGATGACGTTCGCACACCGGGAAGTCGAGTGCCGGGCCGCCGAAAGCGAGCTCGGGGCCCCGGTTTGTCCGTCCCACCCGGAGGCCCATATCTCCGGAAGGCACAGGCCGATTTCCTCCGGGTATGGCTCGTTGTGTGCGGCCGGACCAGGCGCAGCGGACGGTACCGAGCACTCGGAGGTCGGGCGCTGCCCGCCGGAGGTACAGCGAAAGGCTGCAAACCACTTTCCGCCTGGTAACTCGGCGTCTGTGAGACCGACCGACTCCGCTTTACCGCCGGAGCTAGAGTGGGGCAAGGGGCACCGTTGGGTACTGGAACGATCACGTTCGCACACCGGGAAGTCGAGTGCCGGGTCTCGAAACGGAGCCGGGTCGGCCCAATTTAAAACGGAGAATAGAGTGCTGCCCTCTGCGGGTGAAAACCTGGAAGTACGTTGGTTAATGATTTCCAGTTCACCCCGCTTGGTCAGGCCCACTCGGAGGCGGATAACTCCGGAACGCCGAGGCCGATTTCCTCCGGGTATGGCTCGTTGCGTGCGGCAGGAGGAGGCGCAGCGTACGGTACCGAGCACTCGGAGGTGCGGTGCTGCCCGCCGGAGTGACAGCGAAAGGCTGCGCACCGCTTTCCGCCTGGTAACTCGGCGTCCGTGAGACCGACCGACTCCGCTTTACCGCCGGAGCTAGAGTGGGGCAAGGGGCACCGTTGGGTACCGGAACGATCACGTTCGCACACCGGGAAGTCGAGTGCCGGGCCGCTGAAAGCGAGCAGGGTGCCACCGCTCGGGGCCCCGGTTTGTCCGTCCCACCCGGAGGCCCATATCTCCGGAAGGCACAGGCCGATTTCCTCCGGGTATGGCTCGTTGTGTGCGGCCGGACCAGGCGCAGCGGACGGTACCGAGCACTCGGAGGTCCGGCGCTGCCCGCCGGAGGTACAGCGAAAGGCTGCAAACCACTTTCCGCCGCCTCCCTCCGCGGGCGTGAGACCGACGGTCATCGGGTTTGGTTCCGCGGCTCGAGCAGGACGAGGGGCAGCGAACGGTACCGGAACGAACCCGGTCGCACACCGGGAAGTCGAGTGCCGGGTCTCGAAACGGAGCCGGGTCGGCCCAGTTTAAAACGGAGAAGAGAGTGCTGCCCTCTGCGGGTGAAAACCTGGAAGTACGTTGGTTAATGATTTCCAGTTCACCCCGCTTGGTCAGGCCCACTCGGAGGCGGATAACTCGGGAACGCCGAGGCCGATTTCCTCCGGGTATGGCTCGTTGCGTGCGGCAGGAGGAGGCGCAGCGTTCGGTACCGAGCACTCGGAGGTGCGGTGCTGCCCGCCGGAGTGACAGCGAAAGGCTGCGCACCGCTTTCCGCCTGCTAACTCGGCGTCCGTGAGACCGACCGACTCCGCTTTAGCACCGGAGCTAGAGTGGGGCAAGGGGCACCGAAGGGTACCGGAACGATCACGTTCGCACACCGGGAAGTCGAGTGCCGGGCCGCTGAAAGCGAGCAGGGTGCCACCGACTCTTCGGGCCCACTCGGAGGCTGATATCTCAGGAAGGCCGAGGCCGATTTCCTCCGGGTATGGCTCGTTGCGTGCGGCAGGAGGAGGCGCAGCGTACGGTACCGAGCACTCGGAGGTGCGGTGCTGCCCGCCGGAGGCACAGCGGAAGGCTGCGCACCGCTTTCCGCCTGGTAACTCGGCGTCCGTGAGACCGACCGACTCCGCTTTAGCACCGGAGCTAGAGTGGGGCAAGGGGCACCGAAGGGTACCGGAACGATCACGTTCGCATACCGGGAAGTCGAGTGCCGGGCCGCTGAAAGCGAGCAGGGTGCCACCGCTCGGGGCCCCGGTTTGTCCGTCCCACCCGGAGGCCCATATCTCCGGAAGGCACAGGCCGATTTCCTCCGGGTATGGCTCGTTGTGTGCGGCCGGACCAGGCGCAGCGGACGGTACCGAGCACGCGGAGGTCCGGCGCTGCCCGCCGGAGGTACAGCGAAAGGCTGCGAACCACTTTCCGCCGCCTCCCTCCGCGGGCGTGAGACCGACGGTCATCGGGTTTGGTTCCGCGGCTCGAGCAGGACGAGGGGCAGCGAACGGTACCGGAACGAACCCGGTCGCACACCGGGAAGTCGAGTGCCGGGTCTCGAAACGGAGCCGGGTCGGCCCAGTTTAAAACGGAGAAGAGAGTGCTGCCCTCTGCGGGTGAAAACCTGGAAGTACGTTGGTTAATGATTTCCAGTTCACCCCGCTTGGTCAGGCCCACTCGGAGGCGGATAACTCCGGAACGCCGAGGCCGATTTCCTCCGGGTATGGCTCGTTGCGTGCGGCAGGAGGAGGCGCAGCGTTCGGTACCGAGCACTCGGAGGTGCGGTGCTGCCCGCCGGAGTGACAGCGAAAGGCTGCGCACCGCTTTCCGCCTGCTAACTCGGCGTCCGTGAGACCGACCGACTCCGCTTTAGCACCGGAGCTAGAGTGGGGCAAGGGGCACCGAAGGGTACCGGAACGATCACGTTCGCATACCGGGAAGTCGAGTGCCGGGCCGCTGAAAGCGAGCAGGGTGCCACCGCTCGGGGCCCCGGTTTGTCCGTCCCACCCGCAGGCCCATATCTCCGGAAGGCACAGGCCGATTTCCACCGGGTATGGCTCGTTGTGTGCGGCCGGACCAGGCGCAGCGGACGGTACCGAGCACTCGGAGGTCGGGCGCTGCCCGCCGGAGGTACAGCGAAAGGCTGCAAACCACTTTCCGCCGCCTCCCTCCGCGGGCGTGAGACCGACGGTCGTCGGGTTTGGTTCCTCGGCGAGAGCAGGACGAGGGGCAGCGAAGGGTACCGGAACGAACCCGGTCGCATACCGGGAATTCGACTAGCGGGCCGCCGAAAGCGAGCACGGGGCCCCGGTTTGTCCGTCCCACCCGGAGGCCCATATCTCTGGAAGGCACAGGCCGATTTCCACCGGGTATGGCTCTTTGTGTGCGGCAGGACCAGGCGCAGCGGACGGGACCGAGCACTCGGAGGTGCGGCGCTGCCCGCCGGAGGTACAGCGAAAGGCTGCAAACCACTTTCCGCCGCCTCCCTCCGCGGGCGTGAGACCGACGGTCGTCGGGTTTGTTTCCGCGGCTAGAGCAGGACGAGGGGCAGCGAACGGTACCGGAACGAACCCGGTCGCACACCGGGAAGTCGACTAGCGGGCCGCCGAAAGCGAGCACGGGACCCCGGTTTGTCCGTCCCACCCGGAGGCCCATATCTCTGGAAGTCCGAGGCCGATTTCCTCCGGCTAACTCGGCGGGCAATGTGTCCCCCCCTACCCCCCACGATCTTCGGCTGATTACCGTGGCTGGACCGGATCAAGGAGCAACGGAACCGTGCCAGAACGACGTCGGTCGGACGGCGTGAACTGATAGTGCCGAGGCCGGAAACCGAGCCGGAAATGTGCACCGATTTATTGGTCCCACTCGCAGGCCCATATCTCCGGAAGGCCGAGGCCGATTTCCTCCGGGTATGGTTCGCTGCGTGCAGCCGGAAGGGGAGCAGCGGACGGCACTGAGCAGCCGGAGGTGCGGCGCTGCCCGCCGGAGCTGCAAGCGAAAGGCTGCGCACCGCTTTCCGCTGGTTAACTCGGCAGGCCGTCAGGCCGACCGACTCCGCTTCAGCACGGGAGCTAGAGTCGGGCAAGGGGCACCGAAGGGTACCGGAAGGATCACGTTCGGACACCGGGAAGTCGAGTGCCGGGCCGCCGAAAGCGAGCTCGGGGCCCCGGTTTGTCCGTCCCACCCGGAGGCCCATATCTCGAGAAGGCACAGGCCGATTTCCTCCGGGTTTGGCTCGCTGCGTGCGGCCGGACGAGGTGCAGCGAACGGTACCGAGCACTCGGAGGTGCGGCGCTGCCCGCCGGAGGTACAGCGAAAGGCTGCAAACCGCTTTCCGCCTCCTCTCCCCTCGGGCGTGAGACCGACGGTCGTCTGGTTTGCTTCCGCGGCAAGAGCAGGACGAGGGGCACCGAGCGGTACCAGAACGAACCCGGTCGCACACCGGGATGTCGAGTGCCCGGCCCAAACCCGCTACCCCCCCCCCCCCACCCGAAAGCGAGCCCCGGTTTGTGGATTAAAAGTGAAGCGGCAAAGATTTGTAAAACAGCGTGAAATGATGAACCAGAAGCCCAAAGTAATGGTGGGAATAAAAGTTCCGAAATGTGAAATGGTGAACCAGAAGTTGTGTGAACTGTTTAACCCAAAGTGGCAAAAATGGATTAAAAGGGGTGAAATGATCGACCGCAAAGCAGGGCAAGCATTAAACAAAAGCAGCAGCATTTTTTAAAAAGGGACAAATGGTTTACCAGAATCCCAAAAGAATGCTCAGAGACTTAAGTCCCAAAGGGGCAAATGGTTAACCAGAAGCTGGGTGAACTGCTTAACCCAAAGTGGGAAAAAGGATAAAAAAGGGGTGAACTGATCAACCAGAAGTCGACAACAATGTGCGGCGATTAAGTCTGAAAGAGGGAAAGGTTGACCGGAAAGCAGGGAAATGATTAAACAAAAGCAGAAAAATTCAGTAAAAAGGGGCAAGTGGTGAACCAGAAGTTGGGTGAACTGCTTAACCAAAAGTGGGAAAGAGGATTAAAAGGGGAGAAATGTTGAACCAGATGTCGAAAACAATGCGCGGCGATGAAGTCTGAAAGAGGAAAAGGTTGACCGCAAAGCAGGGAAAGGATTAAACAGAAGCAGCAATATCTTTTAAAAAGGGACAAATGGTGAACCAGAATCCCAAAAGAATGCTCAGAGACTTAAGTCCCAAAGGGGCAAATGGTTAACCAGAAGCTGGGTGAACTGTTCAACCAAAAGTGGGAAAAAGGATTAAAATGTTGTGAAATGATTAACCAGAAGGCGAAAGCAAAGTGCGGCGGCGAAGTCCTAAAGGGGAAAAGGTTGACCATAAAGCAGGGAAATGATTAAACAAAAGCAGAAAAATTCAGTAAGAAGGGGCAAATGGTTAACCAGAAGTTGGGTGAACTGCTTAACCAAAAGTGGGAAAAAGGATTAAAAGGGGAGAAATGTTTAACCAGATGTCGAAAACAATGCGCGGCGATGAAGTCTGAAAGAGGAATAGGTCGACCGCAAAGCAGGGAAATGATTAAACAAAAGCAGAAAAATTCAGTAAAAAGGGGCAAATGGTGAACCAGAAGCTGGGTGAACTGCTTAACCAAAAGTGGGAAAAAGGATTAAAAGGGGAGAAATGTTGAACCAGATGTCGAAAACAAGGTGCGGCGATGAAGTCTGAAAGAGGAATAGGTCGACCGCAAAGCAGGGAAAGGTTTAATCAAAAGCAGCAATATCTTTTAAAAAGGGACAAATGGTGAACCAGAATCACAAAAGAATGCTCAGAGACTTAAGTCCCAAAGGGGAAATGGTTAACCAGTAGCTGGGTGAACTGTCCAACCCAAAGTGGGAAAAAGGATTAAAAGGGGTGAAATGATTAACCAGGAGGCTAAAGCAATGTGCCGCGGTGAAGTCCTAAAGGGGAAAAGGTTGACCAGAAAGCAGGGAAAGCATTAAACAAAAGCGGCAACATTTTTTAAAAAGTGGCAAATGGTTAACCAGAATCCCAAAAGAATGCTCAGAGACTTAAGTCCCAAAGGGCAAATGGTGAACCAGAAGCTGGGTGAACTGGTGAACCAAAAGTGGGAAAAAGGATTAAAAGGGGAGAAATGTTTAACCAGAAGGCAAAAGCAAAGTGCGGCGGCGAAGTCCAAAAGGGGAAAAGGTTGACAAGAAAGCAGGGAAATGATTAAACCAAAGCGGAAAAATTCAGTAAAATGGGGCAAATGGTTAACCAGAAGCTGGGTGAAATGGTTAACCAAAAGTGGCAAAAAAAGATTTAAAGGGGAAAAATGATTAACCAGAAGTCGACAACAATGCGCGGCGATGAAGTCTGAAAGGGGAAAAGGTTGACCACATAGCAGGGAAACGATTAAACAAAAGCGGCAAAATTTTTTAAAAAGTGGCAAATGATTAACCAGAATCCCAAAAGAATGCT
>NW_027138462.1:1545000-1547500 GCF_035084215.1 Heptranchias perlo
GTTCCTTCTTGGAACACTCCGACCGGTTTCGCCATCTTGCGGCTCATCAGGGAGCTACAAACAAACAGACCAAGTCCTTAGTGCGTCACTTGCAAAAGTTAGGTTTTAAAATGGTGGGCAGAGGGGGGAAACGCCCTCCCTATGTTGTCTGCCTCTTGGTTCTGGCCCGCACCTCAGACTATTGCTGTTGTCCAAATGAATGCACCTTGTGCTTTAGCTTTAGGCACCATCCAGAGTTCCTGCTTGGCTACTACTGAATGTGTCCCGTCCTCCAGCCTTAAGTACCATCCATCGTTCCTTCTTGGAACACTCCGACCGGTTTCGCCATCTTGCGGCTCATCAGGGAGCTACAAACAAACAGACCAAGTCCTTAGTGCGTCACTTGCAAAAGTTAGGTTTTAAAATGGTGGGCAGAGGGGGGAAACGCCCTCCCTATGTTGTCTGCCTCTTGGTTCTGGCCCGCACCTCAGACTGTTGCTGTTGTCCAAATGAATGCACCTTGTGCTTTAGCTTTAGGCACCATCCAGAGTTCCTGCTTGGCTACTACTGAATGTGTCCTGTCCTGCAGCCTTAAGTACCATCCATCGTTCCTTCTTGGAACACTCCGACCGGTTTCGCCATCTTGCGGCTCATCAGGGAGCTATAAACAAACAGACCAAGTCCTTAGTGCGTCACTTGAAAAAGTTAGGTTTTAAAATGGTGGGCAGAGGGGGGAAACGCCCTCCCTATGTTGTCTGCCTCTTGGTTCTGGCCCGCACCTCAGACTGTTGCTGTTGTCCAAATGAATGCACCTTGTGCTTTAGCTTTAGGCACCATCCAGAGTTCCTGCTTGGCTACTACTGAATGTGTCCTGTCCTGCAGCCTTAAGTACCATCCATCGTTCCTTCTTGGAACACTCCGACCGGTTTCGCCATCTTGCGGCTGCATTAGGGTTAGGGTTAGGGTTAGGGTTAGGGTTAGGGTTAGGGTTAGGGTTAGTGTTAGGGTTAGGGTTAGGGTTAGGGTTAGGGTTAGGGTTAGGGTTACGCTGCATTAGGGTTAGGGTTAGGGTTAGGGTTAGGGTTAGGGTTAGGGTTAGGGTTAGGGTTAGGGTTAGGGTTAGGGTTAGGGTAACGCTGCATTAGGGTTAGGGTTAGGGTTAGGGTTAGGGTTAGGGTTAGGGTTAGGGTTAGGGTTAGGGTTAGGGTTAGGTTGTATGGTGTGGGCAGGAGGGTAGTTACACCCTCTTGTGTTCGTATTCTCACTCAACGCTTGAGCTTCTTGTCACTTATACCTGCCACTTTTGGTTGGCCCACGCTTTACCTTACCACCTGGCTTCTTTTTCTTGCCGATCGCTTCTTGGTAATTTCTTGATCCGTAATCCTTTGATCCCCCTCTGGGGTTATAATCAGTTCCTGGGTTTTGCCAATTTATGGCCTCTATGTCGTATTTAGTTATTATTATTGGTGTTGGAACTCTACCCTTTATTTTACGTAGTGTTAGGGTTATGTTGTATTGAGGTTGGGGGGTTCAGGTTAGGGTTAGGGTTGCTGCACTGGGGTTAGTGTTGGGGTTAGGTGAGGGTCAGGGTCGCAGTTAGGTTCAGGGCTATATTGGGGTTAGGTTGGGGTGCATCAGGGTTAGGGTTAGGTGTTTAGGGGTGGGGTGGGGTTAGGGTTATGTTTTAGGGGTAGGGTTGGGTGCATCAGGGTTAGGGTTAGGTGTTTAGGGGTAGGGTAGGGTGCATCAGGGTTAGGGTTAGGTGTTTAGGGGTAGGGTAGGGTGCATCAGGGTTAGGGTCCAGGGTCAGAGTTGTGATTAGATTCAGGGCTGGGGGGTTGGAGTTATGGGTTAGGATTGCATTAGGGGTAGGGTTAAGTGAGGGTCAGGGTTTAGGAGTAGGGTGGGGTGTGTTAGGCTTAGATTTTAGGGGTGGGGTGGGAGATTAGGTTTGCTGTATTAGAGTTACGGTTAGGCTTTAGGGGTAGAGTGGGGTGCATTTGGAGAGTTGTGATTAGATTCAGGGCTGGGGGGTTGGAGTTATGGGTTAGGGTTGCATTAGGGGTAGGGTTAAGTGAGGGTCAGGGTTTAGGAGTAGGGTGGGGTGTGTTAGGCTTAGATTTTAGGGGTGGGGTGGGAGATTAGGTTTGCTGTATTAGAGTTACGGTTAGGCTTTAGGGGTAGAGTGGGGTGCATTTGGAGTTAGGATTTGGGATATGGATGTGGTCTGTTTGTAGTTAGGGTTGGGGCTTTGGTCTGTTTGTTGTGGGCAGTGTGGGGTTTAGTGGTTTTGGTTAGCTTAAACAGTAGGGGTTAGCTCTGTTTATTGTGATTAGGGTAGGGTGTGGTGTGGTTGCGGTTTGGGAGGTTTATCAAGTTGGGGTTGCTGCGTTAGGGTTAGGGTTAGGGTTAGGGTTAGGGTTAGGGTTAGGGTTAGGGTTAGGGTTAGGGTTAGGGTTAGGGTTAGGTTTCAAAATGGTGGGCAGAGGGGGGAAACGCCCTCCCTATGTTGTCTGCCTCT
>NW_027138462.1:1550000-1560000 GCF_035084215.1 Heptranchias perlo
CCTCCAGCCTTAAGTACCATCCATCGTTCCTTCTTGGAACACTCCGACCGGTTTCGCCATCTTGCGGCTCATCAGGGAGCTACAAACAAACAGACCAAGTCCTTAGTGCGTCACTTGCAAAAGTTAGGTTTTAAAATGGTGGGCAGAGGGGGGAAACGCCCTCCCTATGTTGTCTGCCTCTTGGTTCTGGCCCGCACCTCAGACTATTGCTGTTGTCCAAATGAATGCACCTTGTGCTTTAGCTTTAGGCACCATCCAGAGTTCCTGCTTGGCTACTACTGAATGTGTCCCGTCCTCCAGCCTTAAGTACCATCCATCGTTCCTTCTTGGAACACTCCGACCGGTTTCGCCATCTTGCGGCTCATCAGGGAGCTACAAACAAACAGACCAAGTCCTTAGTGCGTCACTTGCAAAAGTTAGGTTTTAAAATGGTGGGCAGAGGGGGGAAACGCCCTCCCTATGTTGTCTGCCTCTTGGTTCTGGCCCGCACCTCAGACTATTGCTGTTGTCCAAATGAATGCACCTTGTGCTTTAGCTTTAGGCACCATCCAGAGTTCCTGCTTGGCTACTACTGAATGTGTCCCGTCCTCCAGCCTTAAGTACCATCCATCGTTCCTTCTTGGAACACTCCGACCGGTTTCGCCATCTTGCGGCTCATCAGGGAGCTACAAACAAACAGACCAAGTCCTTAGTGCGTCACTTGCAAAAGTTAGGTTTTAAAATGGTGGGCAGAGGGGGGAAACGCCCTCCCTATGTTGTCTGCCTCTTGGTTCTGGCCCGCACCTCAGACTATTGCTGTTGTCCAAATGAATGCACCTTGTGCTTTAGCTTTAGGCACCATCCAGAGTTCCTGCTTGGCTACTACTGAATGTGTCCCGTCCTCCAGCCTTAAGTACCATCCATCGTTCCTTCTTGGAACACTCCGACCGGTTTCGCCATCTTGCGGCTCATCAGGGAGCTACAAACAAACAGACCAAGTCCTTAGTGCGTCACTTGCAAAAGTTAGGTTTTAAAATGGTGGGCAGAGGGGGGAAACGCCCTCCCTATGTTGTCTGCCTCTTGGTTCTGGCCCGCACCTCAGACTATTGCTGTTGTCCAAATGAATGCACCTTGTGCTTTAGCTTTAGGCACCATCCAGAGTTCCTGCTTGGCTACTACTGAATGTGTCCCGTCCTCCAGCCTTAAGTACCATCCATCGTTCCTTCTTGGAACACTCCGACCGGTTTCGCCATCTTGCGGCTCATCAGGGAGCTACAAACAAACAGACCAAGTCCTTAGTGCGTCACTTGCAAAAGTTAGGTTTTAAAATGGTGGGCAGAGGGGGGAAACGCCCTCCCTATGTTGTCTGCCTCTTGGTTCTGGCCCGCACCTCAGACTATTGCTGTTGTCCAAATGAATGCACCTTGTGCTTTAGCTTTAGGCACCATCCAGAGTTCCTGCTTGGCTACTACTGAATGTGTCCCGTCCTCCAGCCTTAAGTACCATCCATCGTTCCTTCTTGGAACACTCCGACCGGTTTCGCCATCTTGCGGCTCATCAGGGAGCTACAAACAAACAGACCAAGTCCTTAGTGCGTCACTTGCAAAAGTTAGGTTTTAAAATGGTGGGCAGAGGGGGGAAACGCCCTCCCTATGTTGTCTGCCTCTTGGTTCTGGCCCGCACCTCAGACTATTGCTGTTGTCCAAATGAATGCACCTTGTGCTTTAGCTTTAGGCACCATCCAGAGTTCCTGCTTGGCTACTACTGAATGTGTTCCGTCCTCCAGCCTTAAGTACCATCCATCGTTCCTTCTTGGAACACTCCGACCGGTTTCGCCATCTTGCGGCTCATCAGGGAGCTACAAACAAACAGACCAAGTCCTTAGTGCGTCACTTGCAAAAGTTAGGTTTTAAAATGGTGGGCAGAGGGGGGAAACGCCCTCCCTATGTTGTCTGCCTCTTGGTTCTGGCCCGCACCTCAGACTATTGCTGTTGTCCAAATGAATGCACCTTGTGCTTTAGCTTTAGGCACCATCCAGAGTTCCTGCTTGGCTACTACTGAATGTGTCCCATCCTCCAGCCTTAAGTACCATCCATCGTTGCATTAGGGTTAGGGTTAGGGTTAGGGTTAGGGTTAGGGTTAGGGTTAGGGTTAGGGTTAGGGTTAGGGTTAGGGTTAGGGTTAGGGTCAGGGTCAGGGTTAGGGTCAGGGTCAGGGTCAGGGTTAGGGTTAGGGTTAGGGTTAGGGTTAGGGTTAGGGTTAGGGTTAGGGTTGCTGCATTAGGGTTAGGGTTAGGGTTAGGGTTAGGGTTAGGGTTAGGGTTAGGGTTAGGGTTAGGGTTAGGGTTAGGGTTAGGTTTTAAAATGGTGGGCAGAGGGGGGAAACGCCCTCCCTATGTTGTCTGCCTCTTAGTTCTGGCCCGCACCTCAGACTGTTGCTGTTGTCCAAATGAATGCACCTTGTGCTTTAGCTTTAGGCACCATCCAGAGTTCCTGCTTGGCTACTACTGAATGTGTCCCGTCCTCCAGCCTTAAGTACCATCCATCGTTCCTTCTTGGAACACTCCGACCGGTTTCGCCATCTTGCGGCTCATCAGGGAGCTACAAACAAACAGACCAAGTCCTTAGTGCGTCACTTGCAAAGGTTAGGTTTTAAAATGGTGGGCAGAGGGGGGAAACGCCCTCCCTATGTTGTCTGCCTCTTAGTTCTGGCCCGCACCTCAGACTGTTGCTGTTGTCCAAATGAATGCACCTTGTGCTTTAGCTTTAGGCACCATCCAGAGTTCCTGCTTGGCTACTACTGAATGTGTCCCGTCCTCCAGCCTTAAGTACCATCCATCGTTCCTTCTTGGAACACTCCGACCGGTTTCGCCATCTTGCGGCTCATCAGGGAGCTACAAACAAACAGACCAAGTCCTTAGTGCGTCACTTGCAAAGGTTAGGTTTTAAAATGGTGGGCAGAGGGGGGAAACGCCCTCCCTATGTTGTCTGCCTCTTAGTTCTGGCCCGCACCTCAGACTGTTGCTGTTGTCCAAATGAATGCACCTTGTGCTTTAGCTTTAGGCACCATCCAGAGTTCCTGCTTGGCTACTACTGAATGTGTCCCGTCCTCCAGCCTTAAGTACCATCCATCGTTCCTTCTTGGAACACTCCGACCGGTTTCGCCATCTTGCGGCTCATCAGGGAGCTACAAACAAACAGACCAAGTCCTTAGTGCGTCACTTGCAAAGGTTAGGTTTTAAAATGGTGGGCAGAGGGGGGAAACGCCCTCCCTATGTTGTCTGCCTCTTAGTTCTGGCCCGCACCTCAGACTGTTGCTGTTGTCCAAATGAATGCACCTTGTGCTTTAGCTTTAGGCACCATCCAGAGTTCCTGCTTGGCTACTACTGAATGTGTCCCGTCCTCCAGCCTTAAGTACCATCCATCGTTGCATTAGGGTTAGGGTTAGGGTTAGGGTTAGGGTTAGGGTTAGGGTTAGGGTTAGGGTTAGGGTTAGGGTTAGGGTTAGGGTTAGGGTTAGGGTTAGGTTGTATGGTGTGGGCAGGAGGGTAGTTACACCCTCTTGTGTTCGTATTCTCACTCATCCCTTGAGCTTCTTGTCACTTATACCTGCCACTTTTGGTTGGCCCACGCTTTACCTTACCACCTGGCTTCTTTTTCTTGCCGATCGCTTCTTAGTAATTTCTTGATCCGTAATCCTTTGATCCCCCTCTGGGGTTATAATCAGTTCCTGGGTTTTGCCAATTTATGGCCTCTATGTCGTATTTAGTTATTATTATTGGTGTTGGAACTCTACCCTTTATTTTACGTAGTGTTAGGGTTATGTTGTATTGAGGTTGGGGGGTTCAGGTTAGGGTTAGGGTTGCTGCACTGGGGTTAGTGTTGGGGTTAGGTGAGGGTCAGGGTCGCAGTTAGGTTCAGGGCTATATTGGGGTTAGGTTGGGGTGCATCAGGGTTAGGGTTAGGTGTTTAGGGGTGGGGTGGGGTTAGGGTTATGTTTTAGGGGTAGGGTTGGGTGCATCAGGGTTAGGGTTAGGTGTTTAGGGGTAGGGTAGGGTGCATCAGGGTTAGGGTTAGGTGTTTAGGGGTAGGGTAGGGTGCATCAGGGTTAGGGTCCAGGGTCAGAGTTGTGATTAGATTCAGGGCTGGGGGGTTGGAGTTATGGGTTAGGGTTGCATTAGGGGTAGGGTTAAGTGAGGGTCAGGGTTTAGGAGTAGGGTGGGGTGTGTTAGGCTTAGATTTTAGGGGTGGGGTGGGAGATTAGGTTTGCTGTATTAGAGTTACGGTTAGGCTTTAGGGGTAGAGTGGGGTGCATTTGGAGAGTTGTGATTAGATTCAGGGCTGGGGGGTTGGAGTTATGGGTTAGGGTTGCATTAGGGGTAGGGTTAAGTGAGGGTCAGGGTTTAGGAGTAGGGTGGGGTGTGTTAGGCTTAGATTTTAGGGGTGGGGTGGGAGATTAGGTTTGCTGTATTAGAGTTACGGTTAGGCTTTAGGGGTAGAGTGGGGTGCATTTGGAGAGTTGTGATTAGATTCAGGGCTGGGGGGTTGGAGTTATGGGTTAGGGTTGCATTAGGGGTAGGGTTAAGTGAGGGTCAGGGTTTAGGAGTAGGGTGGGGTGTGTTAGGCTTAGATTTTAGGGGTGGGGTGGGAGATTAGGTTTGCTGTATTAGAGTTACGGTTAGGCTTTAGGGGTAGAGTGGGGTGCATTTGGAGTTAGGATTTGGGATATGGATGTGGTCTGTTTGTAGTTAGGGTTGGGGCTTTGGTCTGTTTGTTGTGGGCAGTGTGGGGTTTAGTGGTTTTGGTTAGCTTAAACAGTAGGGGTTAGCTCTGTTTATTGTGATTAGGGTAGGGTGTGGTGTGGTTGCGGTTTGGGAGGTTTATCAAGTTGGGGTTGGGATTTGTGGTAATTAAGGTCGGGGCAGTTTTGTTTTTTGATGTTGGATTTCCCCCATTTTAGATCTGATTTAAGCCCTTTGGTAACTGAGTTTGTAGGGTTGTTATCCAGTGTTTTTCCCTCCTCTTCCTTTGTGAGGTTGTCCAGTTCATGTTGGTCTCCAACCCCATAAATTCCAGGGATTCAAGACCATGCTCCATGAAGTGTCGGGAGGTAGGTTTGTATACATCCTTTGTTCTAATAGCACTGAGGTGCCCTGTGAGCCTCATCCTTAGACTATTCCCTGTTTCTCCTACATACAAGATGTGGCATTGTTTGCATCGAATTGCATAAACAGCATTGTGCTGTTCACATGTAATTCTTTGTTTAATTAGGGCTGCTTTTCCTGTGTGTCTATTTTGTATCATTTTGCGGATTATTAGGTATTTACACGTCCCACATTTTGGGTTTGTGCAGTTCTGGGTTGTCTGTTTTCTTATCCTACTCCGAACCAGCATGTCGCGAAGGTTCCGAGTTCTTTTGTATGCCGACGTTATGTGGTATCGACTAAGTGTGTCAACATCCTCTTTTAGTTTCCCAAATTGGGTTTTAATCACTCCGTGTATTAGTTTGGTCATTGTATCGTATGTCGTTATCAGTGGTAGTCTTGCTACTTCTCTGTTTGGCCGTGGGCTATTCAGTCCCCTCAGGAAATCAGACTTAAGGTGCCTGAGGAACCTTTTTGTGTAACCTCTCTGTCTCAGTGCAGTAAATAGGGTTGTGGTGGCTTCCCTAAAGTCCTCTCCGTTTGTGCATATGCGGTGAAAACGTGTCAGTTGTGACTTCACCAGCCCCCGAAAGGTATGTTTTGGATGGTGGCTGTTTATGTGCAGGAGTGTGTGTGTGTCTGTTTCTTTAAAGAATACCTTTGTTGCTAGCTTGTGGCTGTTATTCTCCTGTTGTAATTTAAATACTGTGGTGTCCAGGAAATCCACACTTTCTCTATGTGTTGTAACTTTAAGTTTAATAGATTGGTGGTGACTGTTGAGAATACCTACAAATTCTTGCAATTCTGTTTCTGTGTGAGTCCAGACTCCCCATATGTCATCCAGGTATCTGTAATAACACATCGGGAGCTTGGAACACTTTTCAAAGACTGTGTTTTCCCAGTCTGCCATGTATATGTTTGCGTAGGCCGGGGCAAATTTCTTGCCCATAGCCGTGCCCTTAATCTGTAGGTAGAATTGCTCCTGGAATTCAAAGTCATTTTTTGTTAGTCCTAGGTGTAATAGCTGGATTATGGCTGCATCTGGTCTGTGGGGTTGGGGGAACTTTCTAAGGATATTTTCCACTGCCTGTATGCCTCTGTCTGTTTCTATGTTTGTGTATAGGCTTTCAATGTCCATGGTAAAGAGTATTGCGTTCGGGGGTACGGTCAGTGAGTTCACTATTTCTATGAAGTGGTAAGTGTCTTTAATGTAGCTAGGGTGCTTCTGTGATAAGGGGTTTAGGAATGAGTCAATGTATTCTGCTATCCTGTAGGATTCACTACCACAGTCTGACACAATTGGTCTTCCTGGTGGTATTTCTCCTGGTACAGTCCATGTGTCAGGGTTAGGGTTAGGGTTAGGGTTAGGGTTAGGGTTAGGGTTAGGGTTAGGGTTAGGGTTAGGGTTAGGGTTAGGGTTAGGTTTTAAAATGGTGGGCAGAGGGGGGAAACGCCCTCCCTATGTTGTCTGCCTCTTGGTTCTGGCCCGCACCTCAGACTGTTGCTGTTGTCCAAATGAATGCACCTTATGCTTTAGCTTTAGGCACCATCCAGAGTTCCTGCTTGGCTACTACTGAATGTGTCCCGTCCTCCAGCCTTAAGTACCATCCATCGTTCCTTCTTGGAACACTCCGACCGGTTTCGCCATCTTACGGCTCATCAGGGAGCTACAAACAAACAGACCAAGTCCTTAGTGCGTCACTTGCAAAAGTTAGGTTTTAAAATGGTGGGCAGAGGGGGGAAACGCCCTCCCTATGTTGTCTGCCTCTTGGTTCTGGCCCGCACCTCAGACTGTTGCTGTTGTCCAAATGAATGCACCTTATGCTTTAGCTTTAGGCACCATCCAGAGTTCCTGCATTAGGGTTAGGGTTAGGGTTAGGGTTAGGGTTAGGGTTAGGGTTAGGGTTAGGGTTAGGGTTAGGGTTAGGGTTAGGGTTAGGGTTAGGGTTAGGGTTAGGGTTAGGGTTAGGGTTAGGGTTAGGGTTAGGGTTAGGGTTAGGGTTAGGGTTAGGGTTAGGGTTAGGGTTAGGGTTAGGGTTAGGGTTAGGGTTAGGGTTAGGGTTAGGGTTAGGGTTAGGGTTAGGGTTAGGGTTAGGGTTAGGGTTAGGGTTAGGGTTAGGGTTAGGGTTAGGGTTAGGGTTAGGGTTAGGGTTAGGGTTAGGGTTAGGGTTAGGGTTAGGGTTAGGGTTAGGGTTAGGGTTAGGGTTAGGGTTAGGGTTAGGGTTAGGGTTAGGGTTAGGGTTAGGGTTAGGGTTAGGGTTAGGGTTAGGGTTAGGGTTAGGGTTAGGGTTAGGGTTAGGGTTAGGGTTAGGGTTAGGGTTAGGGTTAGGGTTAGGGTTAGGGTTAGGGTTAGGGTTAGGGTTAGGGTTAGGGTTAGGGTTAGGGTTAGGGTTAGGGTTAGGGTTAGGGTTAGGGTTAGGGTTAGGGTTAGGGTTAGGGTTAGGGTTAGGGTTAGGGTTAGGGTTAGGGTTAGGGTTAGGGTTAGGGTTAGGGTTAGGGTTAGGGTTAGGGTTAGGGTTAGGGTTAGGGTTAGGGTTAGGGTTAGGGTTAGGGTTAGGGTTAGGGTTAGGGTTAGGGTTAGGGTTAGGGTTAGGGTTAGGGTTAGGGTTAGGGTTAGGGTTAGGGTTAGGGTTAGGGTTAGGGTTAGGGTTAGGGTTAGGGTTAGGGTTAGGGTTAGGGTTAGGGTTAGGGTTAGGGTTAGGGTTAGGGTTAGGGTTAGGGTTAGGGTTAGGGTTAGGGTTAGGGTTAGGGTTAGGGTTAGGGTTAGGGTTAGGGTTAGGGTTAGGGTTAGGGTTAGGGTTAGGGTTAGGGTTAGGGTTAGGGTTAGGGTTAGGGTTAGGGTTAGGGTTAGGGTTAGGGTTAGGGTTAGGGTTAGGGTTAGGGTTAGGGTTAGGGTTAGGGTTAGGGTTAGGGTTAGGGTTAGGGTTAGGGTTAGGGTTAGGGTTAGGGTTAGGGTTAGGGTTAGGGTTAGGGTTAGGGTTAGGGTTAGGGTTAGGGTTAGGGTTAGGGTTAGGGTTAGGGTTAGGGTTAGGGTTAGGGTTAGGGTTAGGGTTAGGGTTAGGGTTAGGGTTAGGGTTAGGGTTAGGGTTAGGGTTAGGGTTAGGGTTAGGGTTAGGGTTAGGGTTAGGGTTAGGGTTAGGGTTAGGGTTAGGGTTAGGGTTAGGGTTAGGGTTAGGGTTAGGGTTAGGGTTAGGGTTAGGGTTAGGGTTAGGGTTAGGGTTAGGGTTAGGGTTAGGGTTAGGGTTAGGGTTAGGGTTAGGGTTAGGGTTAGGGTTAGGGTTAGGGTTAGGGTTAGGGTTAGGGTTAGGGTTAGGGTTAGGGTTAGGGTTAGGGTTAGGGTTAGGGTTAGGGTTAGGGTTAGGGTTAGGGTTAGGGTTAGGGTTAGGGTTAGGGTTAGGGTTAGGGTTAGGGTTAGGGTTAGGGTTAGGGTTAGGGTTAGGGTTAGGGTTAGGGTTAGGGTTAGGGTTAGGGTTAGGGTTAGGGTTAGGGTTAGGGTTAGGGTTAGGGTTAGGGTTAGGGTTAGGGTTAGGGTTAGGGTTAGGGTTAGGGTTAGGGTTAGGGTTAGGGTTAGGGTTAGGGTTAGGGTTAGGGTTAGGGTTAGGGTTAGGGTTAGGGTTAGGGTTAGGGTTAGGGTTAGGGTTAGGGTTAGGGTTAGGGTTAGGGTTAGGGTTAGGGTTAGGGTTAGGGTTAGGGTTAGGGTTAGGGTTAGGGTTAGGGTTAGGGTTAGGGTTAGGGTTAGGGTTAGGGTTAGGGTTAGGGTTAGGGTTAGGGTTAGGGTTAGGGTTAGGGTTAGGGTTAGGGTTAGGGTTAGGGTTAGGGTTAGGGTTAGGGTTAGGGTTAGGGTTAGGGTTAGGGTTAGGGTTAGGGTTAGGGTTAGGGTTAGGGTTAGGGTTAGGGTTAGGGTTAGGGTTAGGGTTAGGGTTAGGGTTAGGGTTAGGGTTAGGTTAGGGTTAGGGTTAGGGTTAGGGTTAGGGTTAGGGTTAGGGTTAGGGTTAGGGTTAGGGTTAGGGTTAGGGTTAGGGTTAGGGTTAGGGTTAGGGTTAGGGTTAGGGTTAGGGTTAGGGTTAGGGTTAGGGTTAGGGTTAGGGTTAGGGTTAGGGTTAGGGTTAGGGTTAGGGTTAGGGTTAGGGTTAGGGTTAGGGTTAGGGTTAGGGTTAGGGTTAGGGTTAGGGTTAGGGTTAGGGTTAGGGTTAGGGTTAGGGTTAGGGTTAGGGTTAGGGTTAGGGTTAGGGTTAGGGTTAGGGTTAGGGTTAGGGTTAGGTTAGGGTTAGGGTTAGGGTTAGGGTTAGGGTTAGGGTTAGGTTAGGGTTAGGGTTAGGGTTAGGGTTAGGGTTAGGGTTAGGGTTAGGGTTAGGGTTAGGGTTAGGGTTAGGGTTAGGGTTAGGGTTAGGGTTAGGGTTAGGGTTAGGGTTAGGGTACGCGGCTTAGGGTTAGGGTTAGGGTTAGGGTTAGGGTTAGGGTTAGGGTTAGGGTTAGGGTTAGGTTAGGGTTAGGGTTAGGGTTAGGGTTAGGGTTAGGGTTAGGGTTAGGGTTAGGGTTAGGGTTAGGGTTAGGGTTAGGGTTAGGGTTAGGGTTAGGGTTAGGTTAGGGTTAGGGTTAGGGTTAGGGTTAGGGTTAGGGTTAGGGTTAGGGTTAGGGTTAGGGTTAGGGTTAGGGTTAGGGTTAGGGTTAGGGTTAGGGTTAGGGTTAGGGTTAGGGTTAGGGTTAGGGTTAGGGTTAGGGTTAGGGTTAGGGTTAGGGTTAGGGTTAGGGTTAGGGTTAGGGTTAGGGTTAGGGTTAGGGTTAGGGTTAGGGTTAGGGTTAGGGTTAGGGTTAGGGTTAGGGTTAGGGTTAGGGTTAGGGTTAGGGTTAGGGTTAGGGTTAGGGTTAGGGTTAGGG
>NW_027138462.1:1565000-1566005 GCF_035084215.1 Heptranchias perlo
GGGGTGACGACGAGACGGGGCACGAAAGACGACAGGGGGGGGGGGGGTGTGTGTGCTATGTGCATGTGGGACGGTAACGTAACCGTATCCACGTTACCAGTTAACGTACAGTTCAACAGTTCAACGTTTCAACGTTCACGTTAACACAGTTAACCAGTTAACAGTTAAAGTTAAAGTTAAAGTTCAAGTTACAAGTTAAAGTTAAAGTTACACAGTTAAGTTAAAGTTACAAGTTAAAGTTAAAGTTAACAGTACAACAGTTAAAGTTAAAGTTCAAAGTTAAAGTTCACAGTTCAAGTTACAAGTTAAAGTTAAACGTTAAAGTTAACGTTAAAGTTAAAGTTACAAGTTAAAGTTACAGTTAACAGTTCAAGTTACAAGTTAACGTTAAAGTTAAAGTTAAACGTTAAAGTTAAAGTTAAAGTTACAGTTACACAGTTAAAGTTAAAGTTAACAAGTTACAAGTTACAAGTTCAAGTTCAACGTTAAAGTTACAAGTTAACGTTAAAGTTACAAAGTTCAACGTTACCGTTAAAGTTAAAGTTCAAGTTAACAGTTAAAGTTACAAGTTAAAGTTAAAGTTACAAGTTCAACGTTACAAGTTCAAAGTTACAGTTAAAGTTAAAGTTAAAGTTAAAGTTCAAACGTTAAAGTTAAAGTTAAAGTTACAGTTACAGTTAAAGTTACAACGTTAAAGTTAAAGTACAAGTTACAGTTAAGTTACAGTTAAAGTTAACAGTTACAAGTTAAAGTTACAGTTAACGTTAAAGTTACAGTTAAGTTAAACGTTAAAGTTAAAGTTAAAGTTAAAGTTAAAGTTAAAGTTAAAGTTAAAGTTACAGTTAAAGTTACAGTTAACGTTAAACAGTTAAAGTTACAAGTCTAAAGTTAAAGTTAAACGTTACACGTTAACAGTTCAAGTTAACGTTAAAGTTAAAGTTACCAGTTAACCGTTACAAGTTAAAGTACACGTTAAAGTTAACAGTTAAAGTTAAAGTTAAAGTT
>NW_027138463.1:0-46789 GCF_035084215.1 Heptranchias perlo
TGAATGTGGGAGTGTGTGGGTATTATAGTAATGTGAGAGTGTGTGAGTATTATAGTAATGTGGGAGTGTGTGGGTATTATAATAATGTGAGAGTGTGTGAGTATTATAGTAATGTGGGAGTGTGTGGGTATTATAGTAATGTGGGAGTGTGTGGGTATTATAATAATGTGGGAGTGTGTGGGTATTATAATAATGTGGGAGTGTGTGGGTATTATAATAATGTGGGAGTGTGTGGGTATTATAGTAATGTGGGAGTGTGTGGGTATTATAGTAATGTGGGAGTGTGTGGGTATTACAGTAATGTGGGAGTGTGTGGGTATTATAATAATGTGGGAGTGTGTGGGTATTATAATAATGTGGGAGTGTGTGGGTATTATAGTAATGTGGGAGTGTGTGGGTATTATAATAATGTGGGAGTGTGTGGGTATTATAGTAATGTGGGAGTGTGTGGGTATTATAATAATGTGGGAGTGTGTGGGTATTATAGTAATGTGGGAGTGTGTGGGTATTATAGTAATGTGGGAGTGTGTGGGTATTATAGTAATGTGGGAGTGTGTGGGTATTATAATAATGTGGGAGTGTGTGGGTATTATAGTAATGTGGGAGTGTGTGGGTATTATAGTAATGTGGGAGTGTGTGGGTATTACAGTAATGTGGGAGTGTGTGGGTATTATAATAATGTGGGAGTGTGTGGGTATTATAATAATGTGGGAGTGTGTGGGTATTATAATAATGTGGGAGTGTGTGGGTATTATAGTAATGTGGGAGTGTGTGGGTATTATAGAAATGTGGGAGTGTGTGGGTAT
The DNA here is from genome assembly GCF_035084215.1 of Heptranchias perlo. NCBI lineage: Eukaryota > Metazoa > Chordata > Chondrichthyes > Hexanchiformes > Hexanchidae > Heptranchias > Heptranchias perlo. Next base: position 807 of record NW_027138463.1, read on the forward strand.
TATAATAATGTGGGAGTGTGTGGGTATTATAATAATGTGGGAGTGTGTGGGTATTATAGTAATGTGGGAGTGTGTGGGTATTATAATAATGTGGGAGTGTGTGGGTATTATAATAATGTGGGAGTGTGTGAGTATTATAGTAATGTGGGAGTGTGTGGGTATTATAGTAATGTGGGAGTGTGTGGGTATTATAGTAATGTGAGAGTGTGTGAGTATTATAGTAATGTGGGAGTGTGTGGGTATTATAATAATGTGGGAGTGTGTGGGTATTATAGTAATGTGGGAGTGTGTGGGTATTATAGTAATGTGAGAGTGTGTGAGTATTATAGTAATGTGGGAGTGTGTGGGTATTATAGTAATGTGGGAGTGTGTGGGTATTATAGTAATGTGGGAGTGTGTGGGTATTATAGTAATGTGGGAGTGTGTGGGTATTATAATAATGTGGGAGTGTGTGGGTATTATAGTAATGTGGGAGTGTGTGGGTATTATAGTAATGTGGGAGTGTGTGGGTATTATAGTAATGTGGGAGTGTGTGGGTATTATAGTAATGTGGGAGTGTGTGGGTATTATAGTAATGTGGGAGTGTGTGGGTATTATAGTAATGTGGGAGTGTGTGGGTATTATAGTAATGTGGGAGTGTCTGGGTATTATAATAATGTGGGAGTGTGTGGGTATTATAGTAATGTGGGAGTGTGTGGGTATTATAATAATGTGGGAGTGTGTGGGTATTATAGTAATGTGGGAGTGTGTGGGTATTATAGTAATGTGGGAGTGTGTGGGTATTATAGTAATGTGGGAGTGTGTGGGTATTATAGTAATGTGGGAGTGTGTGGGTATTGCAATAATGTGGGAGTGTGTGGGTATTATAATAATGTGGGAGTGTGTGGGTATTATAGTAATGTGGGAGTGTGTGGGTATTATAGTAATGTGGGAGTGTGTGGGTATTATAGTAATGTGGGAGTGTGTGGGTATTATAGTAATGTGGGAGTGTGTGGGTATTATAGTAATGTGGGAGTGTGTGGGTATTATAGTAATGTGGGAGTGTGTGGGTATTATAATAATGTGGGAGTGTGTGGGTATTATAATAATGTGGGAGTGTGTGGGTATTATAGTAATGTGGGAGTGTGTGGGTATTATAGTAATGTGGGAGTGTGTGGGTATTATAGTAATGTGGGAGTGTGTGGGTATTATAGTAATGTGGGAGTGTGTGGGTATTATAATAATGTGGGAGTGTGTGGGTATTATAGTAATGTGGGAGTGTGTGGGTATTATAATAATGTGGGAGTGTGTGGGTATTACAGTAATGTGGGAGTGTGTGGGTATTATAATAATGTGGGAGTGTGTGGGTATTATAATAATGTGGGAGTGTGTGGGTATTATAGTAATGTGGGAGTGTGTGGGTATTATAGTAATGTGGGAGTGTGTGGGTATTATAATAATGTGGGAGTGTGTGGGTATTATAATAATGTGGGAGTGTGTGAGTATTATAATAATGTGGGAGTGTGTGGGTATTATAGTAATGTGGGAGTGTGTGGGTATTATAGTAATGTGGGAGTGTGTGGGTATTATAGTAATGTGGGAGTGTGTGGGTATTATAATAATGTGGGAGTGTGTGGGTATTATAGTAATGTGGGAGTGTGTGGGTATTATAGTAATGTGGGAGCGTGTGGGTATTACAATAATGTGGGAGTGTGTGGGTATTATAGTAATGTGGGAGTGTGTGGGTATTATCGTAATGTGGGAGTGTGTGGGTATTATAGTAATGTGGGAGTGTGTGGGTATTATAATAATGTGGGAGTGTGTGGGTATTATAGTAATGTGGGAGTGTGTGGGTATTATAATAATGTGGGAGTGTGTGGGTATTATAGTAATGTGGGAGTGTGTGGGTATTATAGTAATGTGGGAGTGTGTGGGTATTATAATAATGTGGGAGTGTGTGGGTATTATAGTAATGTGGGAGTGTGTGGGTATTATAATAATGTGGGAGTGTGTGGGTATTATAGTAATGTGGGAGTGTGTGGGTATTATAATAATGTGGGAGTGTGTGGGTATTATAGTAATGTGGGAGTGTGTGGGTATTATAATAATGTGGGAGTGTGTGGGTATTATAGTAATGTGGGAGTGTGTGGGTATTATAGTAATGTGGGAGTGTGTGGGTATTATAATAATGTGGGAGTGTGTGGGTATTATAGTAATGTGGGAGTGTGTGGGTATTATAATAATGTGGGAGTGTGTGGGTATTATAATAATGTGGGAGTGTGTGAGTATTATAATAATGTGGGAGTGTGTGGGTATTATAATAATGTGGGAGTGTGTGGGTATTATAATAATGTGGGAGTGTGTGAGTATGATAATAATGTGGGAGTGTGTGGGTATTATAGTAATGTGGGAGTGTGTGGGTATTAGAGTAATGTGGGAGTGTGTGGGTATTATAATAATGTGGGAGTGTGTGGGTATTATAATAATGTGGGAGTGTGTGGGTATTATAATAATGTGGGAGTGTGTGAGTATGATAATAATGTGGGAGTGTGTGGGTATTATAGTAATGTGGGAGTGTGTGGGTATTATAGTAATGTGGGAGTGTGTGGGTATTATAGTAATGTGGGAGTGTGTGGGTATTATAATAATGTGGGAGTGTGTGGGTATTATAGTAATGTGGGAGTGTGTGGGTATTATAGTAATGTGGGAGTGTGTGGGTATTATAGTAATGTGGGAGTGTGTGGGTATTAAAGTAATGTGGGAGTGTGTGGGTATTATAATAATGTGGGAGTGTGTGGGTATTATAGTAATGTGGGAGTGTGTGGGTATTATAATAATGTGGGAGTGTGTGGGTATTATAGTAATGTGGGAGTGTGTGGGTATTATAATAATGTGGGAGTGTGTGGGTATTATAGTAATGTGGGAGTGTGTGGGTATTATAATAATGTGGGAGTGTGTGGGTATTATAATAATGTGGGAGTGTGTGGGTATTATAATAATGTGGGAGTGTGTGGGTATTATAGTAATGTGGGAGTGTGTGGGTATTATAATAATGTGGGAGTGTGTGGGTATTATAGTAATGTGGGAGTGTGTGGGTATTATAGTAATGTGGGAGTGTGTGGGTATTATAATAATGTGGGAGTGTGTGGGTATTATAGTAATGTGGGAGTGTGTGGGTATTATAATAATGTGGGAGTGTGTGGGTATTATAGTAATGTGGGAGTGTGTGAGTATGATAATAATGTGGGAGTGTGTGGGTATTATAATAATGTGGGAGTGTGTGGGTATTATAGTAATGTGGGAGTGTGTGGGTATTATAATAATGTGGGAGTGTGTGGGTATTATAATAATGTGGGAGTGTGTGAGTATGATAATAATGTGGGAGTGTGTGGGTATTATAGTAATGTGGGAGTGTGTGGGTATTATAGTAATGTGGGAGTGTGTGGGTATTATAATAATGTGGGAGTGTGTTCGTATTAAAGTAATGTGGGAGTGTGTGGGTATTATAGTAATGTGGGAGTGTGTGGGTATTATAGTAATGTGGGAGTGTGTGGGTATTATAATAATGTGGGAGTGTGTGGGTATTACAGTAATGTGGGAGTGTGTGGGTATTATAGTAATGTGGGAGTGTGTGGGTATTATAGTAATGTGGGAGTGTGTGGGTATTATAGTAATGTGGGAGTGTGTGGGTATTATAATAATGTGGGAGTGTGTGGGTATTATAATAATGTGGGAGTGTGTGGGTATTATAGTAATGTGGGAGTGTGTGGGTATTACAGTAATGTGGGAGTGTGTGGGTATTATAGTAATGTGGGAGTGTGTGGGTATTATAATAATGTGGGAGTGTGTGGGTATTATAGTAATGTGGGAGTGTGTGGGTATTATAATAATGTGGGAGTGTGTGGGTATTATAGTAATGTGGGAGTGTGTGGGTATTATAGTAATGTGGGAGTGTGTGGGTATTATAATAATGTGGGAGTGTGTGGGTATTATAGTAATGTGGGAGTGTGTGGGTATTATAGTAATGTGGGAGTGTGTGGGTATTATAGTAATGTGGGAGTGTGTGGGTATTATAATAATGTGGGAGTGTGTGGGTATTATAATAATGTGGGAGTGTGTGGGTATTATAATAATGTGGGAGTGTGTGGGTATTATAGTAATGTGGGAGTGTGTGGGTATTATAGTAATGTGGGAGTGTGTGGGTATTATAGTAATGTGGGAGTGTGTGGGTATTACAGTAATGTGGGAGTGTGTGGGTATTATAGTAATGTGGGAGTGTGTGGGTAATATAATAATGTGGGAGTGTGTGGGTATTATAATAATGTGGGAGTGTGTGGGTATTATAATAATGTGGGAGTGTGTGGGTATTATAGTAATGTGGGAGTGTGTGGGTATTATAATAATGTGGGAGTGTGTGGGTATTATAGTAATGTGGGAGTGTGTGGGTATTATAGTAATGTGGGAGTGTGTGGGTATTATAGTAATGTGGGAGTGTGTGGGTATTATAGTAATGTGGGAGTGTGTGGGTATTATAATAATGTGGGAGTGTGTGGGTATTATAGTAATGTGGGAGTGTGTGGGTATTATAGTAATGTGGGAGTGTGTGGGTATTATAGTAATGTGGGAGTGTGTGGGTATTATAGTAATGTGGGAGTGTGTGGGTATTATAGTAATGTGGGAGTGTGTGGGTATTATAATAATGTGGGAGTGTGTGGGTATTATAATAATGTGGGAGTGTGTGGGTATTATAGTAATGTGGGAGTGTGTGGGTATTATAGTAATGTGGGAGTGTGTGGGTATTATAGTAATGTGGGAGTGTGTGGGTATTATAGTAATGTGGGAGTGTGTGGGTATTATAATAATGTGGGAGTGTGTGGGTATTATAGTAATGTGGGAATGTGTGGGTATTATAGTAATGTGGGAGTGTGTGGGTATTATAATAATGTGGGAGTGTGTGGGTATTATAATAATGTGGGAGTGTGTGGGTATTATAATAATGTGGGAGTGTGTGGGTATTATAATAATGTGGGAGTGTGTGGGTATTATAGTAATGTGGGAATGTGTGGGTATTATAGTAATGTGGGAGTGTGTGGGTATTATAATAATGTGGGAGTGTGTGGGTATTATAATAATGTGGGAGTGTGTGGGTATTATAGTAATGTGGGAATGTGTGGGTATTATAGTAATGTGGGAGTGTGTGGGTATTATCGTAATGTGGGAGTGTGTGGGTATTATAATAATGTGGGAGTGTGTGGGTATTACAGTAATGTGGGAGTGTGTGGGTATTATAATAATGTGGGAGTGTGTGGGTATTATAATAATGTGGGAGTGTGTGGGTATTATAATAATGTGGGAATGTGTGGGTATTATCGTAATGTGGGAGTGTGTGGGTATTATAATAATGTGGGAGTGTGTGGGTATTACAGTAATGTGGGAATGTGTGGGTATTATATTAATGTGGGAGTGTGTGGGTATTATAGCAATGTGGGAGTGTGTGGGTATTGTAGTAATGTGGGAGTGTGTGGGTATTATCGTAATGTGGGAGTGTGTGGGTATTATAGTAATGTGGGAGTGTGTGGGTATTATAATAATGTGGGAGTGTGTGGGTATTATAGTAATGTGGGAGTGTGTGGGTATTATCGTAATGTGGGAGTGTGTGGGTATTACAGTAATGTGGGAGTGTGTGGGTATTATAGTAATGTGGGAGTGTGTGGGTATTATCGTAATGTGGGAGTGTGTGGGTATTATAATAATGTGGGAGTGTGTGGGTATTATAGTAATGTGGGAGTGTGTGGGTATTATAGTAATGTGGGAGTGTGTGGGTATTATAGTAATGTGGGAGTGTGTGGGTATTATAGTAATGTGGGAGTGTGTGGGTATTATAGTAATGTGGGAGTGTGTGGGTATTATAGTAATGTGGGAGTGTGTGGGTATTATAGTAATGTGGGAGTGTGTGGGTATTATAGTAATGTGAGAGTGTGTGGGTATTACAGTAATGTGGGAGTGTGTGGGTATTATCGTAATGTGGGAATGTGTGGGTATTATCGTAATGTGGGAGTGTGTGGGTATTATAGTAATGTGGGAATGTGTGGGTATTATCGTAATGTGGGAGTGTGTGGGTATTATAGTAATGTGGGAATGTGTGGGTATTATAGTAATGTGGGAATGTGTGGGTATTATAGTCATGTGGGAATGTGTGGGTATTATCGTAATGTGGGAATGTGTGGGTATTATAATAATGTGGGAATGTGTGGGTATTATAGTAATGTGGGAGTGTGTGGGTATTATAATAATGTGGGAGTGTGTGGGTATTATAGTAATGTGGGAGTGTGTGGGTATTATAATAATGTGGGAGTGTGTGGGTATTATAGTAATGTGGGAATGTGTGGGTATTGTAGTAATGTGGGAGTGTGTGGGTCTTATAGTAATGTGGGAGTGTGTGGGTATTACAGTAATGTGGGAGTGTGTGGGTATTATCGTTATGTGGGAGTGTGTGGGTATTATAGTAATGTGGGAATGTGTGGGTATTATAGTAATGTGGGAATGTGTGGGTATTATAATAATGTGGGAGTGTGTGGGTATTATAGTAATGTGGGAATGTGTGGGTATTATAGTAATGTGAGAGTGTGTGAGTATTATAGTAATGTGGGAGTGTGTGGGTATTACAGTAATGTGGGAGTGTGTGGGTATTATCGTTATGTGGGAGTGTGTGGGTATTATAGTAATGTGGGAATGTGTGGGTATTATAGTAATGTGGGAATGTGTGGGTATTATAATAATGTGGGAGTGTGTGGGTATTATAATAATGTGGGAGTGTGTGGGTATTATAGTAATGTGGGAATGTGTGGGTATTATAGTAATGTGGGAATGTGTGGGTATGATCGTAATGTGGGAGTGTGTGGTTATTATAGTAATGTGGGAATGTGTGGGTATTATAGTAATGTGGGAATGTGTGGGTATTATAGTAATGTGGGAATGTGTGGGTATTATAGTAATGTGGGAGTGTGTGGGTATTATAGTAATGTGGGAGTTTGTGGGTATTACAGTAATGTGGGAGTGTGTGGGTATTATAGTAATGTGGGAGTGTGTGGGTATTATAGTAATGTGGGAATGTGTGGGTATTATAGTAATGTGGGAGTGTGTGGGTATTATAGTAATGTGGGAGTTTGTGGGTATTACAGTAATGTGGGAGTGTGTGGGTATTATAATAATGTGGGAGTGTGTGGGTATTATAATAATGTGGGAGTTTGTGGGTATTACAGTAATGTGGGAGTGTGTGAGTATTATAATAATGTGGGAGTTTGTGGGTATTATAATAATGTGGGAGTGTGTGAATATTATGATAATGTGGGAGTGTGTGAATATTATGATAATGTGGGAGTTTGTGGGTATTATAGTAATGTGGGAGTGTGTGGGTGTTATTGTAATGTGGGAGTGTGTGGGTAATATTTTTTTTATTTATTCGTTCATGGGACGTGGGCGTCGCTGGCGAGGCCGGAATTTATTGCCCATCCCTAATTGCCCTTGAGAAGGTGGTGGTGAGCCGCCTTCTTGAACCGCTGCAGTCCGTGTGGTGAAGGTTCTCCCACAGTGCTGTTCGGGAGGGAGTTCCAGGATTTTGACCCAGCGACGATGAAGGAACGGCGATATATTTCCAAGTCGGGATGGTGTGTGACTTGGAGGGGAACGTGCAGGTGGTGTTGTTCCCATGTGCCTGATGCTCGTGTCCTTCTAGGTGGTAGAGGTCGCGGCTTTGGGAGGTGGTGTCAAAGAAGCCTTGGCGAGTTGCTGCAGTGCATCCTGTGGATGGTACACACTGCAGCCACTGTGCGCCGGTGGTGAAGGGAGTGAATGTTTAGGGTGGTGGATGAGGTGCCAATCAAGCGGGCTGCTTTGTCCTGGATGGTGTCAAGCTTCTTGACTGTTGTTGGAGCTGCACTCATCCAAGCAAGTGGAGAGTATTCCATCACACTCCTGACTTGTGCCTTGTAGATGGTGGAAAGGCTTTGGGGAGTCAGGAGGTGAGTCACTCGCCGCAGAATACCCAGCCTCTGACCTGCTCTCGTAGCCACAGTATTTGTATGGCTGGTCCAGTTAAGTTTCTGGTCAATGGTGACCCCCAGGATGTTGATGGTGGGGGATTCGGCGATGGTAATGCCGTTGACTGTCAAGGGGAGGTGGTTAGAATCTCTCTTGTTGGAGATGGTCATTGCCTGGCACTTAACTGGCGCGAATGTTACTTGCCACAGTGTAAAAATAGTAATGTGGGAGTGTGTGAGTATTCTAATAATGTGGGAGTGTGTGGGTATTATAATAATGTGGGAGTGTGTGAGTATTGTGGTAATGTGGGAGTGTGTGGGTATTATAATAATGTGGGCGTGTGTGGGTATTATAATAATGTGGGAGTGTGTGAGTATTGTGGTAATGTGGGAGTATGTGGGTATTCTAATAACGTGGGCGTGTGTGGGTATTATAGTAATGTGGGAGTGTGTGGGTATTATAATAATGTGGGAGTGTGTGGGTATTATAGTAATGTGGGAGTGTGTGGGTATTAAAATTCTGTGGGAGTGTGTGGGTATTATAGTAATGTGGGAGTGTGTGGGTATTAAAATAATGTGGGAGTGTGTGGGTGTTGTAGTAATGTGGGAGTGTGTGGGTATTATAATAATGTGGGAGTGTGTGGGTATTGTATTAATGTGGGAATGTGTGGGTATTATAGTAATGAGGGAATGTGTGGGTATTATAGTAATGAGGGAGTGTGTGGGTATTATAGTAATGAGGGAGTGTGTGGGTATTATAGTAATGTGGGAGTGTGTGAGTATTATAATAATGTGGGAGTGTGTGGGTATTGTAGTCATGTGGGAGTGTGTGGGTATTGTAGTAATGTGGGAGTGTGTGGGTATTACAGGAATGTGGGAGTGTGTGGGTATTATAGTAATGTGGGAGTGTGTGGGTATTACAATAATGTGGGAGTGTGTGGGTATTATAATAATGTGGGAATGTGTGGGTATTACAGTAATGTGGGAGTGTGTGGGTATTATAATAATGTGGGAGTGTGTGGGTATGATAATAATGTGGGAATGTGTGGGTATTACAGTAATGTGGGAGTGTGTGGGTATTATAATAATGTGGGAGTGTGTGAGTATTATAGTAATGTGGGAATGTGTGGGTATTACAATAATGTGGGAGTGTGTGGGTATTATAATAATGTGGGAGTGTGTGAGTATTATAGTAATGTGGGAGTGTGTGGGTATTACAGGAATGTGGGAGTGTGTGGGTATTATAGTAATGTGGGAGTGTGTGGGTATTACAATAATGTGGGAGTGTGTGGGTATTATAATAATGTGGGAGTGTGTGGGTATTATAATAATGTGGGAATGTGTGGGTATTATAGTAATGTGGGAGTGTGTGGGTATTATAATAATGTGGGAATGTGTGGGTATTATAGTAATGTGGGAGTGTGTGGGTATTGTAATAATGTGGGAGTGTGTGGGTATTATAGTAATGTGGGAGTGTGTGGGTATTATAATAATGTGGGAATGTGTGGGTATTATAATAATGTGGGAGTGTGTGGGTATTATAATAATGTGGGAGTGTGTGGGTATTATAATAATGTGGGAGTGTGTGGGTATTATAATAATGTGGGAATGTGTGGGTATTATAGTAATGAGGGAGTGTGTGGGTATTATAATAATGTGGGAATGTGTGGGTATTATAGTCATGTGGGAGTGTGTGGGTATTACAATAATGTGGGAGTGTGTGGGTATTATAATAATGTGGGAATGTGTGGGTATTATAGTAATGTGGGAGTGTGTGGGTATTACAATAATGTGGGAGTGTGTGGGTATTATAATAATGTGGGAGTGTGTGGGTATTATAGTAATGTGGGAGTGTGTGGGTATTATAATAATGTGGGAGTGTGTGGGTATTATAATAATGTGGGAGTGTGTGGGTATTATAGTAATGTGGGAGTGTGTGGGTATTATAATAATGTGGGAGTGTGTGGGTATTATAATAATGTGGGAATGTGTGGGTATTATAGTCATGTGGGAGTGTGTGGGTATTACAATAATGTGGGAGTGTGTGGGTATTATAATAATGTGGGAATGTGTGGGTATTATAATAATGTGGGAGTGTGTGGGTATTATAGTCATGTGGGAGTGTGTGGGTATTACAATAATGTGGGAGTGTGTGGGTATTATAATAATGTGGGAATGTGTGGGTATTATAGTAATGTGAGAGTGTGTGGGTATTATAGTAATGTGGGAGTGTGTGGGTATTATAATAATGTGGGAGTGTGTGGGTATTATAGTAATGTGGGAGTGTGTGGGTATTAAAATTCTGTGGGAGTGTGTGGGTATTATAGTAATGTGGGAGTGTGTGGGTATTAAAATAATGTGGGAGTGTGTGGGTGTTGTAGTAATGTGGGAGTGTGTGGGTATTATAATAATGTGGGAGTGTGTGGGTATTATAGTAATGTGGGAGTGTGTGGGTATTATAATAATGTGGGAGTGTGTGGGTATTATAGTAATGTGGGAGTGTGTGGGTATTAAAATTCTGTGGGAGTGTGTGGGTATTATAGTAATGTGGGAGTGTGTGGGTATTAAAATAATGTGGGAGTGTGTGGGTGTTGTAGTAATGTGGGAGTGTGTGGGTATTATAATAATGTGGGAGTGTGTGGGTATTATAGTAATGTGGGAGTGTGTGGGTATTGTATTAATGTGGGAATGTGTGGGTATTATAGTAATGAGGGAATGTGTGGGTATTATAGTAATGAGGGAGTGTGTGGGTATTATAGTAATGAGGGAGTGTGTGGGTATTATAGTCATGTGGGAGTGTGTGAGTATTATAATAATGTGGGAGTGTGTGGGTATTGTAGTCATGTGGGAGTGTGTGGGTATTGTAGTAATGTGGGAGTGTGTGGGTATTACAGGAATGTGGGAGTGTGTGGGTATTATAGTAATGTGGGAGTGTGTGGGTATTACAATAATGTGGGAGTGTGTGGGTATTATAATAATGTGGGAATGTGTGGGTATTACAGTAATGTGGGAGTGTGTGGGTATTATAATAATGTGGGAGTGTGTGGGTATGATAATAATGTGGGAATGTGTGGGTATTACAGTAATGTGGGAGTGTGTGGGTATTATAATAATGTGGGAGTGTGTGAGTATTATAGTAATGTGGGAATGTGTGGGTATTACAATAAAGTGGGAGTGTGTGGGTATTATAATAATGTGGGAGTGTGTGAGTATTATAGTAATGTGGGAGTGTGTGGGTATTACAGGAATGTGGGAGTGTGTGGGTATTATAGTAATGTGGGAGTGTGTGGGTATTACAATAATGTGGGAGTGTGTGGGTATTATAATAATGTGGGAGTGTGTGGGTATTATAATAATGTGGGAGTGTGTGGGTATTATAATAATGTGGGAATGTGTGGGTATTATAGTAATGTGGGAGTGTGTGGGTATTATAATAATGTGGGAATGTGTGGGTATTATAGTAATGTGGGAGTGTGTGGGTATTGTAATAATGTGGGAGTGTGTGGGTATTATAGTAATGTGGGAGTGTGTGGGTATTATAATAATGTGGGAATGTGTGGGTATTATAATAATGTGGGAGTGTGTGGGTATTATAATAATGTGGGAGTGTGTGGGTATTATAATAATGTGGGAGTGTGTGGGTATTATAATAATGTGGGAATGTGTGGGTATTATAGTAATGAGGGAGTGTGTGGGTATTATAATAATGTGGGAATGTGTGGGTATTATAGTCATGTGGGAGTGTGTGGGTATTACAATAATGTGGGAGTGTGTGGGTATTATAATAATGTGGGAATGTGTGGGTATTATAGTAATGTGGGAGTGTGTGGGTATTACAATAATGTGGGAGTGTGTGGGTATTATAATAATGTGGGAGTGTGTGGGTATTATAGTAATGTGGGAGTGTGTGGGTATTATAATAATGTGGGAGTGTGTGGGTATTATAATAATGTGGGAGTGTGTGGGTATTATAGTAATGTGGGAGTGTGTGGGTATTATAATAATGTGGGAGTGTGTGGGTATTATAATAATGTGGGAATGTGTGGGTATTATAGTCATGTGGGAGTGTGTGGGTATTACAATAATGTGGGAGTGTGTGGGTATTATAATAATGTGGGAATGTGTGGGTATTATAATAATGTGGGAGTGTGTGGGTATTATAGTCATGTGGGAGTGTGTGGGTATTACAATAATGTGGGAGTGTGTGGGTATTATAATAATGTGGGAATGTGTGGGTATTATAGTAATGTGAGAGTGTGTGGGTATTATAGTAATGTGGGAGTGTGTGGGTATTACAATAATGTGGGAGTGTGTGGGTATTATAATAATGTGGGAGTGTGTGGGTATTATAGTAATGTGGGAGTGTGTGGGTATTATAATAATGTGGGAATGTGTGGGTATTATAGTAATGTGGGAGTGTGTGGGTATTACAATAATGTGGGAGTGTGTGGGTATTATAGTAATGTGGGAGTGTGTGGGTATTATAATAATGTGGGAATGTGTGGGTATTATAGTAATGTGGGAGTGTGTGGGTATTACAATAATGTGGGAGTGTGTGGGTATTATAGTAATGTGGGAGTGTGTGGGTATTATAGTAATGTGGGAGTGTGTGGGTATTATAATAATGTGGGAATGTGTGGGTATTATAGTAATGTGGGAGTGTGTGGGTATTACAATAATGTGGGAGTGTGTGGGTATTATAATAATGTGGGAGTGTGTGGGTATTATAATAATGTGGGAATGTGTGGGTATTATAATAATGTGGGAATGTGTGGGTATTATAATAATGTGGGAGTGTGTGGGTATTATAATAATGTGGGAGTGTGTGGGTATTACAATAATGTGGGAATGTGTGGGTATTATAATAATGTGGGAGTGTGTGGGTATTACAATAATGTGGGAGTGTGTGGGTATTAAAGTAATGAGGGAGTGTGTGGGTATTATAATAATGTGGGAATGTGTGGGTATTGTAGTAATGTGGGAGTGTGTGGGTATTACAATAATGTGGGAGTGTGTGGGTATTATAGTAATGAGGGAATGTGTGGGTATTGTAGTAATGAGGGAGTGTGTGGGTATTATAATAATGTGGGAGTGTGTGGGTATTATAGTAATGAGGGAGTGTGTGGGTATTGTAGTAATGTGGGAGTGTGTGGGTATTATAATAATGTGGGAGTGTGTGGGTATTATAGTAATGAGGGAGTGTGTGGGTATTGTAGTAATGTGGGAGTGTGTGGGTATTATAATAATGTGGGAGTGTGTGGGTATTATAATAATGTGGGAGTGTGTGGGTATTGTAGTAATGTGGGAGTGTGTGGGTATTATAATAATGTGGGAGTGTGTGGGTATTATAGTAATGAGGGAGTGTGTGGGCATTATAATAATGTGGGAATGTGTGGGTATTACAATAATGTGGGAGTGTGTGGGTATTATAGTAATGAGGGAGTGTGTGGGTATTATAATAATGTGGGAATGTGTGGGTATTATAATAATGTGGGAGTGTGTGGGTATTACAATAATGTGGGAGTGTGTGGGTATTATAATAATGTGGGAATGTGTGGGTATTATAATAATGTGGGAGTGTGTGGGTATTATAGTAATGAGGGAGTGTGTGGGTATTATAATAATGTGGGAATGTGTGGGTATTGTAGTAATGTGGGAGTGTGTGGGTATTACAATAATGTGGGAGTGTGTGGGTATTGTAGTAATGAGGGAATGTGTGGGTATTGTAGTAATGTGGGAGTGTGTGGGTATTATAATAATGTGGGAGTGTGTGGGTATTATAGTAATGAGGGAGTGTGTGGGTATTGTAGTAATGTGGGAGTGTGTGGGTATTGTAGTAATGTGGGAGTGTGTGGGTATTATAGTAATGTGGGAGTGTGTGAGTATTATAGTAATGAGGGAGTGTGTGGGTATTGTAGTAATGTGGGAGTGTGTGGGTATTATAGTAATGTGGGAGTGTGTGGGTATTGTAGTAATGTGGGAGTGTGTGGGTATTATAGTAATGAGGGAGTGTGTGGGTATTGTAGTAATGTGGGAGTGTGTGGGTATTATAGTAATGTGGGAGTGTGTGGGAATTATAATAATGTGGGAGTGTGTGGGTATTATAATAATGTGGGAGTGTGTGGGTATTATAGTAATGTGGGAGTGTGTGGGTATTGTAGTAATGTGGGAGTGTGTGGGTATTATAGTAATGTGGGAGTGTGTGGGTATTGTAGTAATGTGGGAGTGTGTGGGTATTACAATAATGTGGGAGTGTGTGGGTATTATAATAATGTGGGAGTGTGTGGGTATTATAGTAATGTGGGAGTGTGTGGGTATTGTAGTAATGTGGGAGTGTGTGGGTATTACAATAATGTGGGAGTGTGTGGGTATTATAGTAATGTGGGAGTGTGTGGGTATTGTATTAATGTGGGAGTGTGTGGGTATTATAGTAATGTGGGAGTGTGTGAGTATTATAATAATGTGGGAGTGTGTGGGTATTATAGTAATGTGGGAGTGTGTGGGTATTATAGTAATGTGGGAGTGTGTGGGTATTGTATTAATGTGGGAATGTGTGGGTATTATAGTAATGTGGGAGTGTGTGGGTATTATAGTAATGTGGGAGTGTGTGAGTATTGTGGTAATGTGGGCATGTGTGGGTATTATAGTAATGTGGGAGTGTGTGAGTATTATAATAATGTGGGCATGTGTGGGTATTATAGTAATGTGGGAGTGTGTGAGTATTGTGCTAATGTGGGAGTGTGTGGGTATTATAATAATGTGGGCATGTGTGGGTATTATAGTAATGTGGGAGTGTGTGGGTATTATAATAATGTGGGAGTGTGTGGGTATTATAATAATGTGGGCATGTGTGGGTATTATAGTAATGTGGGTGTGTGTGGCCATTATAGTAATGTGGGAGTGTGTGTGTATTGTCGTAATGTGGGAGTGTGTGGGTATTATAATAATGTGGGAGTGTGTGGGTATTATAGTAATGTGGGAGTGTGTGGGTATTATAGTAATGTGGGAGTGTGTGAGTATTGTCGTCATGTGGGAGTGTGTGGGTATTATAATAATGTGGGAATGTGTGGGTATTATAATAATGTGGGAGTGTGTGGGTATTACAGTAATGTGGGAGTGTGTGGGTGTTATAATAATGTGGGAGTGTGTGGGTGTTATAATAATGTGGGAGTGTGTGGGTATTATAATAATGTGGGAGTGTGTGGGTATTATAGTAATGTGGGAGTGTGTGGGTATTATAATAATGTGGGAGTGTGTGGGTATTATCGTAATGTGGGAGTGTGTGGGTATTTTTATAATGTGGGAGTGTGTGGGTATTATAATAATGTGGGAGTGTGTGGGTATTATAATAATGTGGGAGTGTGTGGGTATTATAGTAATGTGGGAGTGTGTGGGTATTATAGTAATGTGGGAGTGTGTGGGTATTATAGTAATGTGGGAGTGTGTGGGTATTATTGTAATGTGGGAGTGTGTGGGTATTTTTATAATGTGGGAGTGTGTGGGTATTATAGTAATGTGGGAGTGTGTGGGTATTATAATAATGTGGGAGTGTGTGGGTATTATCATAATGTGGGAGTGTGTGGGTATTATAATAATGTGGGAGTGTGTGGGTATTTTCGTAATGTGGGAGTGTGTGGGTATTATAATAATGTGGGAGTGTGTGGGTATTATAGTAATGTGGGAGTGTGTGGGTATTATAGTAATGTGGGAGTGTGTGGGTATTATAATAATGTGTGAGTGTGTGAGTGTTATAGTAACGTGGGAGTGTGTCAGTATTATAGTAATGTGGGAGTGTGTGGGTATTATAGTAATGTGGGAGTGTGTGGGTATTATAGTAATGTGGGAGTGTGTGGGTATTATCGTAATATGGGAGTGTGTGGGTATTATAGTAATGTGGGAGTGTGTGGGTATTATAATAATGTGTGAGTGTGTGAGTGTTATAGTAATGTGGGAGTGTGTCAGTATTATAGTAATGTGGGAGTGTGTGGGTATTATAGTAATGTGGGAGTGTGTGGGTATTATAATAATGTGGGAGTGTGTGGGTATTATCGTAATGTGGGAGTGTGTGGGTATTATAATAATGTGGGAGTGTGTGGGTATTATAGTAATGTGGGAGTGTGTGGGTATTATAGTAATGTGGGAGTGTGTGGGTCTTATAGTAATGTGGGAGTGTGTGGGTATTACAGTAATATGGGAGTGTGGGTATTATAGTCATGTGGGAGTGTGTGGGTATTATAATAATGTGGGAGTGTGTAAGTGTTATAGTAATGTGGGAGTGTGTGGGTATTATAGTAACGTGGGAGTGTGTGGGTCTTACAGTAATGTGGGAGTGTGTGGGTATTATAGTAATATGGGAGTGTGGGTATTATAGTAATGTGGGAGTGTGTGGGTATTATAATAATGTGGGAGTGTGTGGGTATTATAGTAATGTGGGAGTGTGTGGGTATTATAATAATGTGGGAGTGTGTGGGTATTACAGTAACGTGGGAGTGTGTGGGTATTACAGTAATGTGGGAGTGTGTGGGTATTATAGTAACGTGGGAGTGTGTGGGTATTATAGTAATGTGGGAATGTGTGGGTATTATAGTAATGTGGGAGTGTGTGGGTATTATAGTAATGTGGGAGTGTGTGGGTATTATAGTAATGTGGGAGTGTGTGGGTATTATAATAATGTGGGAGTGTGTGGGTATTACAGTAATGTGGGAGTGTGTGGGTATTATAGTAACGTGGGAGTGTGTGGGTATTATAGTAACGTGGGAGTGTGTGGGTATTATAGTAATGTGGGAATGTGTGGGTATTATAGTAATGTGGGAGTGTGTGGGTATTATAGTAATGTGGGAGTGTGTGGGTATTATAGTAATGTGGGAGTGTGTGGGTATTATAGTAATGTGGGAGTGTGTGGGTATTATAGTAATGTGGGAGTGTGTGGGTATTACAGTAATGTGGGAGTGTGTGGGTATTACAGTAATGTGGGAGTGTGTGGGTATTATAATAATGTGGGAGTGTGTGGGTATTATAGTAATGTGGGAGTGTGTGGGTATTACAGTAATGTGGGAGTGTGTGGGTATTACAGTAATGTGGGAGTGTGTGGGTATTATAATAATGTGGGAGTGTGTGGGTATTATAGTAATGTGGGAGTGTGTGGGTATTACAGTAATGTGGGAGTGTGTGGGTATTATAATAATGTGGGAGTGTGTGAGTATTATAATAATGTGGGAGTGTGTGGGTATTATAATAATGTGGGAGTGTGTGAGTATTATAGTAATGTGGGAGTGTGTGGGTATTATAGTAATGTGGGAGTGTGTGGGTATTATAGTAATGTGGGAGTGTGTGGGTATTATAGTAATGTGGGAGTGTGTGAGTATTATAGTAATGTGGGAGTGTGTGGGTATTATAATAATGTGGGAGTGTGTGGGTATTATAGTAATGTGGGAGTGTGTGGGTATTATAATAATGTGGGAGTGTGTGGGTATCACAGTAATGTGGGAGTGTGTGGGTATTATAGTAATGTGGGAGTGTGTGAGTATTATAGTAATGTGGGAGTGTGTGAGTATTATAGTAATGTGGGAGTGTGTGGGTATTATAATAATGTGGGAGTGTGTGGGTATTATCATAATGTGGGAGTGTGTGGGTATTATAATAATGTGGGAGTGTGTGGGTATTATAATAATGTGGGAGTGTGTGGGTATCACAGTAATGTGGGAGTGTGTGGGTATTATTGTAATGTGGGAGTGTGTGGGTATTATAATAATGTGGGAGTGTGTGGGTATCACAGTAATGTGGGAGTGTGTGGGTATTATTGTAATGTGGGAGTGTGTGGGTATTTTTATAATGTGGGAGTGTGTGGGTATTATAGTAATGTGGGAGTGTGTGGGTATTATAATAATGTGGGAGTGTGTGGGTATTATCATAATGTGGGAGTGTGTGGGTATTATAATAATGTGGGAGTGTGTGGGTATTTTCGTAATGTGGGAGTGTGTGGGTATTATAATAATGTGGGAGTGTGTGGGTATTATAGTAATGTGGGAGTGTGTGGGTATTATTGTAATGTGGGAGTGTGTGGGTATTTTTATAATGTGGGAGTGTGTGGGTATTATAGTAATGTGGGAGTGTGTGGGTATTATAATAATGTGGGAGTGTGTGGGTATTATCATAATGTGGGAGTGTGTGGGTATTATAATAATGTGGGAGTGTGTGGGTATTTTCGTAATGTGGGAGTGTGTGGGTATTATAATAATGTGGGAGTGTGTGGGTATTATAGTAATGTGGGAGTGTGTGGGTATTATAGTAATGTGGGAGTGTGTGGGTATTATAATAATGTGTGAGTGTGTGAGTGTTATAGTAATGTGGGAGTGTGTCAGTATTATAGTAATGTGGGAGTGTGTGGGTATTATAGTAATGTGGGAGTGTGTGGGTATTATAGTAATGTGGGAGTGTGTGGGTATTATAGTAATATGGGAGTGTGTGGGTATTATAGTAATGTGGGAGTGTGTGGGTATTATAATAATGTGTGAGTGTGTGAGTGTTATAGTAATGTGGGAGTGTGTCAGTATTATAGTAATGTGGGAGTGTGTGGGTATTATAGTAATGTGGGAGTGTGTGGGTATTATAATAATGTGGGAGTGTGTGGGTATTATCGTAATGTGGGAGTGTGTGGGTATTATAATAATGTGGGAGTGTGTGGGTATTATAGTAATGTGGGAGTGTGTGGGTATTATAGTAATGTGGGAGTGTGTGGGTCTTATAGTAATGTGGGAGTGTGTGGGTATTACAGTAATATGGGAGTGTGGGTATTATAGTCATGTGGGAGTGTGTGGGTATTATAATAATGTGGGAGTGTGTAAGTGTTATAGTAATGTGGGAGTGTGTGGGTATTATAGTAACGTGGGAGTGTGTGGGTCTTACAGTAATGTGGGAGTGTGTGGGTATTATAGTAATATGGGAGTGTGGGTATTATAGTAATGTGGGAGTGTGTGGGTATTATAATAATGTGGGAGTGTGTGGGTATTATAGTAACGTGGGAGTGTGTGGGTATTATAATAATGTGGGAGTGTGTGGGTATTACAGTAACGTGGGAGTGTGTGGGTATTACAGTAATGTGGGAGTGTGTGGGTATTATAGTAACGTGGGAGTGTGTGGGTATTATAGTAATGTGGGAATGTGTGGGTATTATAGTAATGTGGGAGTGTGTGGGTATTATAGTAATGTGGGAGTGTGTGGGTATTATAGTAATGTGGGAGTGTGTGGGTATTATAATAATGTGGGAGTGTGTGGGTATTACAGTAATGTGGGAGTGTGTGGGTATTATAGTAACGTGGGAGTGTGTGGGTATTATAGTAACGTGGGAGTGTGTGGGTATTATAGTAATGTGGGAATGTGTGGGTATTATAGTAATGTGGGAGTGTGTGGGTATTATAGTAATGTGGGAGTGTGTGGGTATTATAGTAATGTGGGAGTGTGTGGGTATTATAGTAATGTGGGAGTGTGTGGGTATTACAGTAATGTGGGAGTGTGTGGGTATTATAATAATGTGGGAGTGTGTGGGTATTATAGTAATGTGGGAGTGTGTGGGTATTATAATAATGTGGGAGTGTGTGGGTATTACAGTAATGTGGGAGTGTGTGGGTATTACAGTAATGTGGGAGTGTGTGGGTATTATAATAATGTGGGAGTGTGTGGGTATTATAGTAATGTGGGAGTGTGTGGGTATTACAGTAATGTGGGAGTGTGTGGGTATTATAATAATGTGGGAGTGTGTGAGTATTATAATAATGTGGGAGTGTGTGGGTATTATAATAATGTGGGAGTGTGTGAGTATTATAGTAATGTGGGAGTGTGTGGGTATTATAGTAATGTGGGAGTGTGTGGGTATTATAGTAATGTGGGAGTGTGTGGGTATTATAGTAATGTGGGAGTGTGTGAGTATTATAGTAATGTGGGAGTGTGTGGGTATTATAATAATGTGGGAGTGTGTGGGTATTATAGTAATGTGGGAGTGTGTGGGTATTATAATAATGTGGGAGTGTGTGGGTATCACAGTAATGTGGGAGTGTGTGGGTATTATAGTAATGTGGGAGTGTGTGAGTATTATAGTGATGTGGGAGTGTGTGAGTATTACAGTAATGTGGGAGTGTGTGGGTATTACAATAATGTGGGAGTGTGTGGGTATTACAGTAATGTGGGAGTGTGTGGGTATTATAATAATGTGGGAGTGTGTGGGTATTATAATAATGTGGGAGTGTGTGGGTATTACAGTAATGTGGGAGTGTGTGGGTATTACAATAATGTGGGAGTGTGTGGGTATTACAGTAATGTGGGAGTGTGTGGGTATTATAATAATGTGGGAGTGTGTGGGTATTACAGTAATGTGGGAGTGTGTGGGTATTATAGTAATGTGGGAGTGTGTGGGTATTATAGTAATGTGGGAGTGTGTGGGTATTATAGTAATGTGGGAGTGTGTGGGTATTATAGTAATGTGGGAGTGTGTGGGTATTATAGTAATGTGGGAGTGTGTGGGTATTATAATAATGTGGGAGTGTGTGGGTATTATAATAATGTGGGAGTGTGTGGGTATTATAATAATGTGGGAGTGTGTGGGTATTACAGTAATGTGGGAGTGTGTGGGTATTATAATAATGTGGGAGTGTGTGGGTATTATAATAATGTGGGAATGTGTGGGTATTACAGTAATGTGGGAGTGTGTGGGTATTATAGTAATGTGGGAGTGTGTGGGTATTATAGTAATGTGGGAGTGTGTGGGTATTATATTAATGTGGGAGTCTGTGGGTATTATAATAATGTGGGAGTGTGTGGGTATTATAATAATGTGGGAGTGTGTGGGTATTATAGTAATGTGGGAGTGTGTGGGTATTATAATAATGTGGGAGTGTGTGGGTATTATAGTAATGTGGGAGTGTGTGGGTATTATAGTAATGTGGGAGTGTGTGGGTATTATATTAATGTGGGAGTGTGTGGGTATTATAGTAATGTGGGAGTGTGTGGGTGTTATAATAATGTGGGAGTGTGTGGGTATTGTGCGAGTGTGTGAATGTTGTGGGCCTGAATGGGTGTTGCCTCACTTATTCCTGTTGTGTTCCTGATTGCTGCCTCGGTCGTTCTGTGTCAATCCAGAACGGCCGCTCTCGTCCACTGGAAACACAAAGAATGCTGTCTGGATTCGGAGTTTGCGTCTCTTGATTCCCACCCCTCTCCCATTGGTTGCCGGGTTGGTGTTTGAGTTGAGAATTTGAGGATTTTGAAAGTGCTCGGTGTCCAGACTGGAGGTTTCACGGTGAGTGGGTTTCTGGTGTGATCCAGAGAGCGCACCTCAGGGTTCATTGAACAGTGGGTGAAACCCTCACTGCTTCAAATCCAAATAACATGAATCCCCCCGAAGACAAATAGTTAAAACTACATTCTCCAAATGTTCAGCCCAGTGTATTTTTCTAAGTGAATTTGTTGGGACTTCCAAGGTGAGAAGTTCAGCGGAAGAACCGCTGGGATCAGTCCGTCAGTTCAAACCCACATCTGTTGGGATTGTAATGTTGAATGAGGAAATCACAGCAAACAGGTGGGTCACTTTGTAACACAAATATCGCTAATAAGCGGAGTCCCGGCCCCCCGGGTGTGTGCACACAGGAGCGGTCCTTTACCGTCAGTCATCAATATTTCAGCCTCTGTTTGCCCCAGAGTGAACGGGGTTAGTATTTCACTGGTTAGGGGCTCAGCTCACGAAATACAGCTCAAAATTAGCAATCCCATCTCCTCTGTAGAAATAATAATAATAATAATCTGTACAATACTCGCCAAGTCTCTGGCAACAGAGTCGGGTTGTAAATGTGCTGAAATTTACAACAATATTTTACTATATTATTGTGGTCGGTCTATAAATATATAAAATGAGTTATTTCGCACACAAATTACAATTATTTGATGGTATTAATCGGACGGTAAAGTGCAGTTTATCATTGGATGAGCAAATTGCCGGCACGATTTGTGCTCGCCTGCCGCCTCCCCTTGAATGCAGACTGTTCTGGACAGCGGAGGAGGCTGGAGACAGGGCTGAGTGTCAGGTCCGAGTGTATTCTATAAAGCAGTACATGCTGCCACACTAGGGGAGAACGGCAAAAAAAAGCTCTGTGTTTGGCTGATGGGTTTGAACCCTATAAATAATTTCAGTTCCCCTAATCCCTGGAACATTCATTGCAAATCTGCTATTGCAAACCCAAGAGATTCACAAAGAGCTAAGCAAAGATCAGAAGCTGAATTAAAAAATAACATTTACATATCTTTCATGTCACAATACTGCGCTCAAAGTTGTGGACTCAACAGACTACAGCACCGACTGGATTTAGCGTTATGCCCAAAAGCCTATCATCCCCTGTTTTATTGCCTCTACCTCATCCTGTCTTATTACCTCTACCTTATCCCCTGTCTTATTGCCTCTACCTTATCCTCTCTTATTGCCTCTACCTTATCCTGTCTTATTGCCTCTACCTTATCCTGTCTTATTGCCTCTACCTTATCCTGTTTTATTGCCTCGGTAATCAACTTCAGAATACAATCATGAATGCACTCACAGAACATGAAGATCCTATATTGGGCAGCTTTATCCATCAGTGATAGAGTGATGTCTGCTGTCAGCTGTCCATGGCTTCAGGCTGCACAGAAACAGAATAATGAACAAAATAAACTACACATTATTACACTATTAGTGGGTCACACACTGACTTCAAGATTCTAATTTAATCCTGAATCCCAGTAACATTCATAAGTGTTTATGACATCTTAACTCTTCCATTAGATTACAACTCTTTATTCTTTATTCTCTTATGTAATAAGACCATATGAGATAGGAGCAGGAGTAGGCCATTTGGCCCCTCGAGCCTGCTCCGCCATTCAATGAGATCATGGCTGATCTGATTTTTACCTCAACTCCACTTTCCCCATATCCTTTGACTCCCTTGCTGATCAAAAATTTGTCTAACTCAGCCTTGAATGTATTCAATGACTCAGCCTCCACAGCTTTTTGGGGTAAAGAATTCCAAAGATTCACGACCCTCTGGGAGAAGAAATTCCTCCTCATTTCCATCTTAAACGGGTGACCCCTTATTCTGAGACTGTGCCCCCTAGTTTCAGATTCCCCCATGAGGGATAACATCCTCTCAGCATCGACTCTATCGAGTCCCCTCAGAATCTTGTGTGTTTAATTGCATATATTGGTAGTTGTACATTTAATTAGCATCCCCAAAGTTAACTTTTGCACAAATACACTTTATACCAATACCACTTAGTGTTAGTATAAGACTCTTCTCTTGAGGTGTCAGCCATGGCTCAGTGGGTAGCTCCCACAATGCTGAGCCAGAAAGCTGTGGGTTCAAGTCCCACGCCAGAGACTTGAGCATAATATCTAGGCTGGCACTCCACTGTCATACTGAGGGAGCACTGCACTGTCAGAGGTGCTCCCTCTCAGATAAGATGTTAAACTGAGGCCCCATCTGCCCTCTTGGGTGGACGTAAATAACCCTACGGCACTATTTCAAAGAAGAGCAGGGGAGTTCTCTCCAGTATCCTGGATAATATGTAGCCCTCAACCAACATTGTTAAAACAGATTATCTGGCCGTTTATCTCATTGCTTGCTGTGCACAAATTGGCAGTTGCATTTCCTACATTACAGGAGTGACTATATTTCATTGGCTGTAAAGTGCTTTGGGAGGTCATGAAAGGAACATAGGAACAGGAGTAGGCTATTCAGCCCCTCGTGCCTGCTCCGCCATTTGATAAGATCATGGCTGATCTGTGATCTAACTCCATATACCTGCCTTTGGCCCATATCCCTTAATACCTTTGGTTGCCAAAAAGCTATCTATCTCACATTTAAATTTAGCAATTGAGCTGGTATCAGTTGCCGTTTGCAGAAGAGAGTTCCAAACTTCTACCACCCTTTGTGTGTAGAAATGTTTTCTAATCTCACTCCTGAAAGGTCTGGCTCTAATTTTTAGACTGTGCCCCCTACTCCTAGAATCCCCAATCAGGGGAAATAATTTCTCTCTATCCACCCTATCCGCTCCCCTTAATATCTTTTAAACTTCGATCAGATCACCCCTTAACCTTCGAAACTCTGGAGAATACAACCCCAATTTGTGTAATCTCTCCTCGTAATTTAACCCTTGAAGTCCGGGTATCATTCTAGTAAATCTACGCTGCATTCCCTCCAAAGCCAATATGTCCTTCCGAAGGTGCGGTGCCCAGAACTGCTTACAGTACTCCAGGTGCGGTCTAACCAGGGTTTTGTATAGCTGCAGCATAACTTCTGCCCCCTTGTACTCTAGTCCTCTAGGTATAAAGACCAACATTCCATTAGCCTTATTGATTATTTTCTGCACCTGTTCATGACACTTCAATGATCTATGTACCTGAACCCCTAAGTCCCTTTGGACATCCACTGTTTTTAACTTTTTACCATTTAGAAAGTACCCTGTTCTATCCTTTTTTGATCCAAAGTGGATGACCTCACATTTGTCT
Source organism: Heptranchias perlo (assembly GCF_035084215.1). Classification (NCBI taxonomy): domain Eukaryota; kingdom Metazoa; phylum Chordata; class Chondrichthyes; order Hexanchiformes; family Hexanchidae; genus Heptranchias; species Heptranchias perlo. The sequence goes on from NW_027138463.1 coordinate 25,350, forward strand.
ACACTTAATTCCATTTGCCACAGTTTTGCCCATTCACCTAATCTATCAATATCACTTTGTAATTTTATGTTTCCATCCACACTGCTTACAATGCCACCAATCTTTGTGTCATCGGCAAACTTAGATATGAGACTTTCTATGCCTTCATCTAAGTCGTTAATAAATATTGTGAATAATTGAGGCCCCAAGACAGATCCCTGCGGGACTCCACTAGTCACATCCTGCCAATGTAAGTACCTACCCATTATCCCTACTCACTGTTGCCTTTCGCTCAGCCAATTTCCTAACCAAGTCCGTACTTTTCCCTCGATTCCATGGGCTTCTAACTTAGCTAACAGTCTCTTATGTGGGACCTAATCAAATGCCTTCTGGAAGTCCATATAAATAACATCCATTGACATTCCCCTGTCTACTACTTTAGTCACCTCTTCAAAAAATTCAATCAGGTTTGTCAGGCACGACCTACCTTTCACAAATCCATGCTGGCTCTCTCTGATTAACTGAAAATTCTCAAGGTGTTCAGTCACCCTATCCTTAATTATAGACTCCAGCAATTTCCCCACAACAGATGTTAGGCTAACTGGTCTATAATTCCCCGGTTTCCCTCTCTCTCCTTTCTTAAAAAGCGGAGTGACATGCAAGTCTTTCTTTCCTAGGTCTCTTTCCACTTTATCCTTAGCTATTTTAACACTCTGCCCATAACATGCCTTAATTCCCAGCCACAGAAGAATACTCTACTACACCAGTGTAAGTTTTTCCACTTTTCACATATTGAGGGCTCTCTGTCTGAGACTGCCGGTTAATGATGAATTGTAGGCAGTTTTGTGCTGTCGAATAGTATCCACTAGGAACTGGGTTAAAACTATTCAAACTGCTTTCATAAATCAGCTTGATACCTGGCAAGAATGTTTAATTTGATTTGAGCCAGAGGTGGAGGACAATCCACTAACCCACTGTGCATCCCAGTGCCCCATTGGACTATTTTCAACATCCTAGAAATTTTAAAGCAGCATGCTCCCCTTTTCACACAAAGGGTTAAATTATGAGGCTAGATTGCAGAGACTGGGCCTGTATTCCCTTGAATATAGAAGATTAAGGGGTGATCTAATTGAGGTGTTTGAGATGATTAAAGGAATTGCTAGGGTAGACAGAGAGAAACTATTTCCTCTGGTGGGAGAGTCCAGAACAAGGGGACATAACCTTAAAATTAGAGCCAGGCTGTTCAGGGGTGATGTCAGGAAGCACTTCTTCACACAAAGGGGAGTGGAAATCTGGAACTCTCTCCCCCAAAAAGCTGTTGGGGCTGGGGGTCAATTGAAAATTTCAAAACTCAGATTGATCGATTTTTGTTATGTATTATAGGTTACGAAATCAAGGCAGGTAGATGGAATTGAGATACAGATCAGCCATGATCTAATTGAATGGCAGAACAGGCTCAATGGGCTGAATGGCCTCCTCCTGTTCCTATGTTCCTAAAGGATAGTGAAAATCTGGAACTCACTCTCCCAAAAGGCTGAGGATACTGGGGGTCAACTGAGATTTTCAAGACTGAAACCGATAGATTTTTGCTAGGTACGGGTATCAAAGCGGGGAAATGGAGTTGAGGTACAGACCAGCCATGATCTAACTGAATGGCGGAACAGGCTCGAGGGATTGAATGACCTACTCCTTTTCCTAATGTTCCCAGAAATCCATTTTCAGCAATGTGTGAAATTCAATAGTGATAATAAATGCTGGACATATTGTTTGAATTCAGTTCACTGTGATGATATGAACTAAGTCTGCTGCACTGACTGGACTGAGTGATGGAACAAACTTATCTATGATGATGATTAAACAAAAACCTTCTCTGCAGTCTTGGGAACATAGAAATGTAGAGGACACTGGTCAGCGCCAGAGTTCAAACAGAATAAACAGCTCAATTCTTATTTCCCTCAATTGATTTTCTCGCCAAATGCCTGTTCAACTACATTTTAACATTACTGTCACTTCCCTGGGGGGTCCATTCAAACATTCACCGCCCTCTGTGGGTAATAGTTACATCTGACCATTCACCTTCCTTCTCCTGAGCTTTGTCCTGTACACTGTCATTGTCATTCTCAGGGCTGTGGTAAATAGTTTCTTAGGGTTAAACTTATTGATTCCCTTCAAACATCAATAAGGTGTCCTATTTCCTCTCTAGTGTAAAGAAACTCAGCTTTTGTAGTCTCTCCTTGTAGCTCAGGTGCTTGAAGCCAGGTATCCGACAAAATCTATTTTCAGTAAGATTTAAAATCAAGCTTTTCAAAATCTCAGTTTTCTTCAGGATTAACTTGTTGCTTATTAATTTAAGTGTCAGCTTAGCTCTGTTGCTCTCTCCTCCAAGTCAGGAGGTGGTGAGTTCAGGCCCCACTGTAGGACTTGAGCACATAATCTAGCTTCACACTCTACAGATAGAGTGCTGGATTGTCGGAGGTGCCATATTTGGGACGAGATGTTAAATCAAGGCTCTATCTGTCCTCTCAGGTGGATGTAAAAGATCCCATCGAAGAATTTGAAGAGCAGGGGAGTTCTCCCTGGTTTCCTGGCCAATTTTTATCCCACAACAAAAAGCACCAAAATACAGGTTAACTAGTCTTTTATAAAAAAATTCATTCTTGGGATATGGGCATCACTGGCAAGGTCGGCATTTATTGCCCATCCCTAGTTGCCCCTTGAGAAGGTGGTGGTGGTGGGCCACCTTCTTGAATCGCTGCAGTCCATCTGGTAAAGGTGCTCTCACAATGCTGTTAGGTAGGGAGTTCCAGGATTTTGACCCAGCGACAATGAAGGATCAACGATATATGTCCAAGTCAGGATGATGCGTGACTTGGAGGAAACTTGGAGATGACTGTGTTCCTGTGCGCCTGCTGCCCTTGTACTTTTAGGTGGTCAATGTCGCGGGTTTGGGAGGTGCTGTTGAAAAAGCCTTGGCAAATCAATGCAACGTATCCTGTAGATAGTACACACTGCAGCCGCGGTATGCCAGTGATGGAGTGAGTGGATGTTCAAGGTGGTGGATGGTTGCTGATTGAGTGGACGGCTTTGTCCTGGATAGTGTTGAGCTTGTTGAGTGTTGTTGCAACTGCTCCCATCCAGACAAGTGAAGATTATACCATCACACTCCTGACTTGTGAATTGTAGGTGGTGGAAAGGCTTTGGGGAGTCAGGAGGTGAGCCACTCACCACAGAATGCCCAGCATCTGACCTACTCTAGTAGCCACGGTATTTATGTGGCTGGTCCAGTTAAGTTGCTGGTCAATGGTGATCCCCAGGATGTTGATGGTGGGGGACTCGATGATGGTGATGCCATTGAATGTCAAGGGGAGGTGGTTAGACTCTCTTGTTGGAGATGGTCATTGCCTGGCACTTGTGTGGCATGAATGATACTTGCCACTTACCAGCCCAAGCCTGGATGTTGTCCAGGTCTTGCTGCATGCGGGCACTGACTGCTTCATTATCTGAGGAATTGCAAATGGAGCTGAACACTGTGCAATCATCAGTGACCAGCCCCACATCTGACCTTATGATGGAGGGAAGGTCATTGATGAAGCAGCTGAAGATGGTTGGGCCTAGGACACTGCCCTGAGGAACTCCAGCAGCAATGTCCTGGGACTGAGATGATTGGGCTCCAACAACCACTGTCATACAACAACAATAGCAACTTGCATTTATATAGCACCCTTAACGTAGTAAAATGTTCCAAGGCGCATCACAGGAGTGATTATCAAACAAAATTTGACACCGAGCCACACAATGAGGTATTAGGACAGGTGACCGAGGTGGGTTTTAAGGAGCGTTTTAAAGGGGGAGAGAGAGGTAGAGAGGTGGAGAGGTTTAGGGAGGGAATTCCAGAGCTTAGGGCCTAGGCAGCTGAAGGCACGGCCGCCAATGGCGGAGCGATTAAAATCAAGGATGCGCAAGAGGCCAGAATTGGAGGAGCGCAGAGATCCTGGAGAGTTGTAGGGCTGGACAAGGTTACAGAGATAGGGAGGGGACGAGGCCATGGAGGGATTTGAACACAATGATGATAAATTTTAACATCAAGGCATTCCTGGACCGGGAGCCAATGTAGATCACGAGCACAGGGGGTGATGGGAGAACAGGACTTGGTGCAAGTTAGAAAACAGGCAGCAGAGTTTTAGATGAGCTTAAGTTTATGGAGGGTGGAAGATTGGAAGCCAGCCAGGAGAGCATTGGAATAGTCCATTCTAGAGGTAACAAAGGCATGGATGAGGGTTTCAGCAGCAGATGAGCTGAGGCAGGGGCCAAGACGCGCGATGTTACGGAGGAAATAGGCGGTCTTGGTGATGGGGCGGATATGTGGTCGGAAGCTTGTCTCAGGGTCAAATCGGACGCCAAGGTTGCAAACGGTCTGGTTCAGCCTCAGACAGTGGCCAGGGAATGGAGTTTGCAGTGGGGACCAAAGACAATGGTTTCGTTCTTCCCACTATTTAGTTGGAGTAAATTTTTGCTCATCCAGTACTGGATGTCGGACAAGCAATGTGACAAATGAGACAGTGGAGGGGTTGATGGAGGTTTTTTCAAGATAGAACTTCCTTTATGCTAGGTATGACTCCAGCCACTGGAGAGCTTTCCCCTCACTCTCCATTGACCAGTTTTACTCTGGCTCCTTGGTGCCTCGGTCGAATGCTGCTTTGATGTCAAGGGCAGTCACTCTCACCTCACCTCTGGAATTCAGCTCTTTTGTTCATGTTTGGACCAAGGCTGCAATGTGGTCTGGAGCCGAATGGTTTTGACAGAACCCAAACTGAGCATCGGTGAGCAGGTTATTGGTGAGTAAGTGCCGCTTGATAGCACTGTCGACGACTCCCTCCACCACTTTGCTGATAGGACAATAATTGGCTGGGTTAGATTTGCCCTGCTTTTTGTGGACAGGGCAATTTTCCACATTGTTGGGTAGATGCCAATGTTGTAGCTGTACTGAAACAGCTTGGCTAAAGGCTCAGCTATTTCTGAAACACAGGTCTTCAGCACTACAGCTGGGATGTTGTCGGGGCCCATAGCCTTTGCTGTGTCCAGTGCACTCAGCCGTTTCTTGATATCATGTGGAGTGAATCGAATTGTCTGAAGACTGGAATCTGTGACGGTGGGGATATCGGGAGGAGGCTGAGATGGATCATCCACTCGGCACTTCTGGCTGAAGATGGTTGCAAACGCTTCAGCCTTGTCTTTTGCAATCATTTGCTGGGCTCTGCCATCATTGAGAATGGGGATGTTTACAGAGCCGCCTCTTCCCATTAGTTGTTTAATTGTCCACCACCATTCACAACTGGATGTGGCAGGACTGCAGAGCTTTGACCTGATCCGTTGGTTGTGGGATCGCTTAGCTCTGTCTATAGAATGCTGCTTCCGCTGTTTAGCATGCATGTGGTCCTGTGTTGTGGCTTCACCAGGTTCGCACCTCATTTTTAGGTACACCTGGTGCTGCTCCTGACATGCTCTTCTACACTCCGCATTGAACCAGGGTTGATCCCCTGGCTTGTTGGTAATAGTTGAGTGAGGAATATGCCGGGCCATGAGGTTACAGATTGTGCTGGAATACAATTCTGCTGCTGCTGATGATGGCCCACAGCGCCTCATGGATGCCCAGTTTTGGGCTGCTAGATCTGTTCTTAATCTATCCCATTTAGCACGGTGGTAGTGCCACACAACACGATGGAGGGTGTCCTCAGTGTGAAGACGGGACTTGGTCTCCACAAGGACTGTGCAGGTGGTCACTCCTACCAATATTGTCATGGACAACGACAGGTAGATTTGTGAGGACGAGATCATGTAGGTTATTCCCGCGTTTTGATTCATTTATTTTAGTTGCTGTTTGTGGGACCCTGCCGTGTGCAAATTGGTTGCCACAATTGCCTGCAGAACAAAGGTGACTACAATTGAAAAATAATAAGGTGCTAAATCAGTTTGTTCTTTCAAACAGGAAGTAATGAACAACTCTTCCTTCTGCCAGGCTAATTATCCTCAGTACATGGAAGATGGTTAGACCTTGCAGTGCGACTGTTTCTCTCTGATGCTATGAGATACAGCACCAAATATGGTGGAGTTACTATTTTGTCAATTATTTCTCTGTTACTGATGCCTTTAGCTCCCTGTATCTGTGTCCTGTGCACACTAACAAACCTATAGTGCCACACTGTGGTCAGAAGTGCTTCCTAACCTATTTTAAATCAGTATAAAATGGAAGTAAAGTTGTATAAAATAATGAAACTACAATTTTATAGTGTACTATTTTATACTTTGATACATAACCAAAATCATTGACACTAATTTAGTATAACATTATAATAAAGGCTTTAAATACATAGTTAATAATACCATCATAAAAAGTAATAAACCTGACACAGTAAGATCAAAAGAGAAGGAATGTTTACAGGTACTTTTATTGTCATGAACTAGTCCCACGTATTTATTTATGAATGTATATAATTTTTTTTTGGTCAGCTGGGTTTCTGATGTGCACTGAAAATCATCGTCATGTTTAAGAGTCCCACATCCAATTAGAGAGAAGTCCACACAGGTGGAGCCTCTGTTTGCCCAGTATGGAGTGCACCCTCTCTTTCCACACAAACACAATCCAATCACCCAAGTCCAGAAAGCTTAGGCACAGGTTGGCAAAAGTGTGCAGCAGAACGGCTGGAATTTAACTAGCTAAAACCACGCAGCCTACTAGCACAGAGAACTAGTAAGCTTTCCATTACTAGTCCAGCCAGGACCAATCTAACTGATAGGATAAAGGTGAACAGAGTTACCTGGAGCTGTGTGAGGAGAATCCCAGGCAGTGATGAGGTTACCGCTGCAGGTTCAATTAGAGATCCATGTTAGGCAATATCCTGGACCACTGCATAAATACTAAATCTGTCACAGATGGTTGACATGGTTGAGAACATCGTTGAGAACATCTGTCTCCAGATGTGTCACCTTGGTGCCACCTCAATTTCAGAAAGAGCTTGTTTCCCTTTCCTCAAAGCAGCAGAGTCTCTGGTTGGTCATTGAACAACTAGCAAGTGTGGGTTTGAGCCTTCACTAGGTACCAGGTGCTTCTCACAAGCGGTATAGTGAGCAGCATAACTCACCGTAAAATGTGTGACTTTATTGCCATCATTTGCCTGGCCACATCATGGACACAGGCCATTTCCCATCAACCTGTGGTTCCGCCAGCTGGATGTGCAGACCTGCCGCAGCATTTGCCTCTCGACAACCAAATCATGATCAGTACCGAACCTAGCATCTGCCATTCCAGGTCCCAGAGTTGCCGTTTCAGCTATACAACGGACATCTGTTTTTAGCGCAGGGGAAGGACATATGCAGGACTCCCTGAGATGTGTCGGCCACTTTAATCTTCTAGATATCCAAGTCTAATGCCAAGTACCAGGCTGTCCTGTTATCAGCTGCTTGATCCAAGTGAGGGACATTGGCCAAAAGATGTCGGCTGTGAGGTTGACTTTTGCTCCAGAGACTCAGTGTTGGGTTGATGTAGGCCAGAAGAAGCCCTTCCTGTGACAATTTCCCCCTTTTGCCACAAATCCACCTTACAGCTAGGTCCTTGGTCTTGCAAATAGGCCAGAAGAAGCCTTTCCATTGTGTGCTGAGGTGTTGCAAACTGTGAAAGGGAACGTTTTGGACAAATGTCTTGTGTGCCAAAAGCTTAACCTGCATTGTGACTTTGTTGTCATTGGAAAAAGCTGAGAAAGACCAAAGAGCCCTTTGCCCATTCTCAGTATGGTCCTGAAGGACTGTCTTCAGCCTGAGGTTGGCATTCAACAAGACCCCCAGATACTGATATTAATCAACAGCTGGGACAGGTTTCACTTGGGTCTTCCAATCAAAGCCATATCACACAAGGGCAGGGAGCTCACCCAATATCCCAGACAACGGTTTTTGTCTAATCAGCACCACCAAAAACAGATTAACTGGTCAATGACCAGTTGCTGTGTGCACATTAGCTGCCATATTAACCTTCATAACAACAGTTATCATGCTTCAAAAGTAATTTCTTAAGGGAACAATTCTATATAAAAACAAAATGCATGTAATATTGTATCGGAGACTATCAAGGCAATTGGATAAACAAATCTTCAGCAAACAAAAGTGCAAATCCATGCTATTATAAATTATCAGTTACCTTTGTAAATCATCAGCTATAACCTCCACACTGTGGCTCGACACCCACAGACAGCACAGTGAAAGGGAACAGTTTGGACATCTATTATATGCCACACAGTTTAAAAGGCACATAGGAACAGGAGGCCATTCAGCCCCTTGAGCCCGTTCCACCATTCAATTAGACCATGGCTGATCTGTATCTTAACTCCATCTACCTGCCTTGGTTCTGTAACCCTTAATACCCTTACCCAACAAAAATCTATCAATCTGAGTTTTGAAATTTTCAATTGACCCCCAGCCTCAACAGCTTTTTGGGGGAGAGAGTTCCAGATTTCCACTCCCCTTTGTGTGAGGAAGTGCTTCCTGACATCACCCCTGAACGGCCTGGCTCTAAATTTAAGGTTATGCCCCCTTTTTCTGGACTCCCCCCACCAGAGGAAATAGTTTCTCTCTATCTACCCTATCAACTCCTTTAATCATCTTAAACACCTCAATTAGGTCACCCCTTAATCTTTTATATTCAAGGGAGTACAAGCCTAGTCTGTGCAACCTGTCCTCATAATTTAACCCTTTAAGCCCTGTCATCATTCTGGTGAATCTGCCCTGCACCCCCTCCAAGGCCAATATATCCTTCCTGAGGTGCGGTGCCCATGACTGAACACAGTACTCTAAATGGGGTCTAACCAGATCTCTGTACAGCTGTAGCATAACTTCCTCCCCTTTGTATTCCAGCCCTCTTGAAATAAAGGCCAACATTCCATTAGCCAACGGACAACAAAAAAAGTAAAATTTTCCCACGTTCTAACCAAAGAGCTTTCAAAAAAGAAATTTTCTGAAAGTCATGTAATGCAGAACTAGAGAAGTCCATGTAGCTTGGCAACCTCATTCCTTTCACAAGTCATGCAGGCATCACTCTGCGGCAAACTGCCCTATTCCTGAACAAAGGTGTTCTCAAGTCTCTGCCACTTACCCCAAAAATAAATTAAGCAAACTTCACAATATTTATCTACTCTTATAACCCACATTGTGCATCTTGGCTGGTTGCTTTCCTTGGTGACGTTTGCATGGGTCAGTGATGCAGCAATTACTATGTTCTTTTTGTCTCTGTACTTACCATATCATTCAGGGTTAAACTTTCCGAGTCCATACCAGTAAAGATTACCTTGCCACTGACAGCGCATGTCGTAAATTAAGCTCTAGCATTGTTTCTTAACCAATAACTCCGTTCTTAACAGATGTAAATAAATCCTCAGCAGTAATTGCTTTTGCTGAAAGTCTACTCTGTAAAGAAAAAACGGTATAGGGCAGAATTTGAAGGAAGTTGGTTCCCAGCAACATGTTTCACCAATTGCCCTTAAGGACAAATCACAGCACTGCCATCATTTGCTGCCCACGAATAATTAATCTCTAGTTGTGCTCGAGGTATGTAATTTTACTGATGTCTTGTAGTTCTGCACTCATAACCCAAGTTAAATAACCTTCTCCTGTCTACATTATCTACTCCTTTCTGTATTCTAAAGACTTGGATTATGACCTTTCTCGATCTTTTGTTCAATGAGGACAATTTTGGTTTAAGTCTGTCTTCACAAGTTCCCTAATCATTATTGGAAGTATTGTCTGAACTATCTCAAATACGTTAACGTGTTTTTGAAGATGAAGGTCCCGAGATTTCAAGTCCTGTGATCCATCACTGGAAGCAGGGGTGGGGCATCCACTTCATTCTCGGGATGTGGGCGTCGCTGGCAAGGTCGGCATTTATTGCCCATCCCTCGTTGCCCCTTGAGAAGGTGGTGGTGAGCCGCCTTCTTGATCCGCTGCAGTCCGTGTGGTGAAGGTTCTCCCACAGTGCTGTTAGGAAGGGAGTTCCAGGATTTTGACCCAGCGACGATGAAGGAACGGCCGATATATTTCCAAGTCGGGATGGTGTGTGACTTGGAGGGGAATTTGGAGGTGGTGCTGTTCCCAAACGCCTGCTGCCCTTGTACTTTTAGGTGATCGATGTTGTGGGTTTGGACATATTCCTGGAGGTTTAATCACATCCAGTCAAACAGCCTTTTTTTTCCCTCTCTAACATTTTTATAACAAATAAACAAAAATGTTCAAAGAAAATGGAAAAAATACACAATTTCTTTAATTCCCCTATTGATTTTTCTCCTGTGTTGCTTGCAACAGTGTCCAGAAGATTAATCTTTGATTCCTGGAGACTCCAGGACAATGCCGTAGGGTTGGCGACCCTACAAAGGCCTGTGTTGGTCATGTAGCTGCAGAAAGGGGTGCAAAGGTTCTAGGCCTCTTTTTTAATTCTAGAGATGAGAGAGTGCAGTCAATGTTGTGCCTGCTTGGTGAGCATGGTGGGGTTAAACTGTGTCTTGCTTCATATTTACTCTTCTGGTTCTGTGGATGAGATATTTCAAAACTCAGCATCTGATTCTGGAGTTGCGACTACAGGCTGCTAGTTGAGGGATAACCACCAGGGGCCCCCACAGATTGGGTTTATCAGCTCAAAAACCCAATCACTGTTCAGTGTTTTTGCTGCATTCTCTGCCAAGCAAATTCTGCCTGATTGATTGGAGTAGATTTCCAATTTCTCGCCCAGGTGTAAAACTTGCGTTGCACCCGTTATAGAAACTGACTGATTTTCCGAAGTCGGCAAGAGGTAGCTAACGAGACCCAGCCCGTTAGAATCGATCCATTGGTTGATGCATCAGCCATCGCCTCGGAGTCAGAAGGTCGTGGGTTCAAGTCCCACTCCAGAAACTTGAGCGCAAAATCCAGGCCGACACTCCCAGTGCGGTACTGAGGGAGTGCTGCACTGTCGCAGGTGCCGTCTTTCAGATGAGACTTTAAACTGAGGCCCCGTCTGCCCTCTCAGGTGGATGTAAAAGATCCCACAGCACAATTTTGAAAAAGCAGGGGAGTTCTCCCCCGGTGTCTTGGCCAACATTTATCCCTCAACCAACATCACTAAAATAGATTAACTGGTCATTATCACATTGCTGTTTGTGGGAGCTTGCTGTGCGCAAACTGGCTGCCGCGTTTCCCACATTACAACAGTGACCACACTTCAAAAGTACTTTGTTGGCTGTAAAGCATTTTGGGATGTCCTGAGGTCGTGAAAGGCGCTATATAAATGCAAGCTCTTTCTTAAAAATCATGAGCAGTTTGAGGCCAAGCCTGCAATAAGCACAGGCTCTCCCACCGAGGTGCTGTCAAAGAAAATCGGTGCTGATTTTTCTATAGTTCCAGCATTCTGGGAACCATTGTGTTTCATGCAGCATTCAATTCTCTTTGTCACTACTTATCCTAGGTCTGTTAACCTCATTCCTAATCAGACATTCTTACAGTTCTTTTCCAAAGGGGTTAATTGACATTGTATTAAGAGCTGCTCAACCCAATATAGGGCCTAGGCGCTGCTGCTTCTCCTGATGCCTTTCCCCCATTTATATTATAGAATCAGTGGGCGAATCGCCTCCTTCTGTGATGTATAATTCTGTGCTAACTGTTAATGGAAGAGGTTGGAGGTAACGAGTCAGGTAAATGAGATAGCGCTACTCCAAAGATCCGGCAAGAGAGAGCAGTAACTACATTGCCTGAACAGGGTACCGTCTGACCACATGCACCGTCCCTGCTCACCCCAGACAGACACTATTTTTTGGGGAAATGGCGTTGACCATTTGCTATTACCAGAGGCGTCAATTACAAAGGTGCCACTTAAACTGCATTAAGCGAGCTGGCAATTTCGGGCAGTTGAAGCATCTTCCATCCGACCCTCTCCCACTGATCCTTTTCCCTCGTCCATCTCCCACTGCCCCTCTCCCACTGATCCTTTTCCCTCGTCCATCTCCCACTGCCCCTCGCCCACTGATCCTTTTCCCTCGTCCATCTCCCACTGCCCCTCTCCCACTGATCCTATTCCCTCGTCCATCTCCCATTTCCCCTCGCCCACTGCCCCTCTCCCACTGATCCTATTCCCTCGTCCATCTCCCATTTCCCCTCGCCCACTGCCCCTCACCCACTGATCCTATTCCCTCGTCCATCTCCCATTTCCCCTCGCCCACTGCCCCTCACTCACTGATCCTTTTCCCTCGTCCATCTCCCACTGCCCCTCTCCCACTGATCCTTTTCCCTCGTCCATCTCCCACTGCCCCTCTCCCACTGATCCTTTTCCCTCGTCCATCTCCCACTGCCCCTCTCCCACTGATCCTTTTCCCTCGTCCATCTCCCATTTCCCCTTGCCCACTGCCCATCTCCCACTGCCATTGCCAATCAGCACTTCTAACATATTTGAATCATCCCCTTATTAAAAGTTAATTTCTGAAAGGCATTCGCAAATGTGGCGGCAGCAATTCAGGAACTTTGAAATTGACCAGGACAGTTTCATTTTTATTTAAAGTGGTTCTGCTGATTGGAATTAAGACCCTACCTCTGTAACCTCCTCCAGCCCTACAACCCTCCGAGATCTGAGCACTCCTCCAAAGCTGGCCTCTTGCACATCCCTGATTTTCATTGCTCCATCACTGGCGGCTTTGTCTTCAGCTGCCTAGGCCCTAAGCGCTGGAATTCCCTCCCTAAACCTCTTTACCTCTCTCTCCTACAAGATATCAAGGCAGCATTTGACCGAGTGTGGCACCAAGGAGCCAGAGTAAAATTGAAGTCAATGGGCATCAGGGGAAAAACTCTCCAGTGGCTGGAGTCATACCTAACGCAAAGGAAGATGGTCGTGGTTGTTGGAGGCCAATCATCTCAGCCCCAGGACATTGCTGCAGGAGTTCCTCAGGGCAGTGTCCTAGGCCCAACCATCTTCAGCTGCTTCATCAATGACCTTCCCTCCATCATAAGGTTAGAAATGGGGATGTTCGCTGATGACTGCACAGTGTACAGTTCCATTTGCAACTCCTCAGATAATGAAGCAGTCCGTGCCCACATGCAGCAAGGCCTGGACAACATCCAGGCTTGGGCTGATAAGTGGCAAGTAACATTCGCGCCAGACAAGTGCCAGGCAATGACCATCTCCAACAAGAGAGTCTAACCACCTCCCCTTGACATTCAACGGCATTACCATCGCCAAATCCCCCACCATCAACATCCTGGGGTTCACCATTGACCAGAAACTTAACTGGACGAGCCACATAAATACTGTGGCTACAAGAGCAGGTCAGAGGCTGGGTATTCTGCGGCGAGTGACTCAACTCCTGACTGCCCAAAGCCTTTCCACCATCTACAAGGCACAAGTCAGGAGTGTGATGGAATACTCTCCACTTGCCTGGATGAGTGCAGCTCCAACAACACTCAAGAAGCTCGACACCATCCAGGACAAAGCAGCCCACTTGATTGGCACCCCATCCACCACCCTAAACATTCACTCCCTTCACCACCGGCGCACAGGGTGGCTGCAGTGTGTACCATCCACAGGATGCACTGCAGCAACTCGCCAAGGCTTCTTCGACAGCACCTCCCAAACCCACAACCTCTACCACCTAGAAGGACAAGGGCAGCAGGCACATGGGAACAACACCACCTGCACGTTCCCCTCCAAGTCACACACCATCCTGACTTGGAAATATATCGCCGTTCCTTCATCGTTGCTGGGTCAAAATCCTGGAACTCCCTTCCTAACAGCACTGTGGGAGAACCTTCACCACACGGACTGCAGCGGTTCAAGAAGGCGGCTCACCACCACCTTCTCAAGGGCAATTAGGAATGGGCAATAAATGCCGGCCTTGCCAGCGATGCCCACATCCCATGAATGAATTAAAAAAACACTCCTTAAAACCTACCTCTTTGACCAAGTTTTTGATCACCTGTCCTAATATCTCATGTGGCTCGGTGTTAAATTTTGTCTGATAACGTTCCTGTGAAGCACCTTGGGATGCTTTACTATATCAAAGGCGCTATATAAATGAAGATGTTGTGTTGTAGTCTGTACCAACATAAATACCATGTGGCTCGGACGAGGGAGCAGCAGTAACTCAATCTTTTCTGTTTAGGGCTTTTATATGACGATACTTTTTAAACTGTGACTTGTAATTTTATTAATGTTACCATGTTATACTGGCCATCGCATGAAGCAGGGAAATGGTGCTCGCACGAACACGCCCACTGTAAGCGTTGGGGACTGTACATGTGGCTTTGCAGTGGAGGAAAACTTGCTGCTGTGAATATCACGTGGTATAAACAGATATCCAAAATTAGCTCAGCAACATTCCTTCCGCCTTTCGAATCTGCCCTCAGCAGCCCTTCCCGTGCTCGTTTACAATCTGAACCTGGCCCAATAATTCTCACGGGCTGATGGGAGGAATTTACTTTATCTTTAAATGGAAGACAGACCTATTGCAAATATTCCACAGAACTGTGATGCAATGCTGGTCACAGAGATATGGTGAACTCACCCTCATCTCTGCCTTGCACCACAAAGTCATGTCATACCAAACATAGAATAAAGTAAAATACTGTGGATGCTGAAAATCTGAACAAAAACAGAAAATGCTGGAAAACACTCAGCAGGTTAGACAGCATCTTTGGAGAGAGAAACAGAGTTAACATTTCAGGTCGGTGACCTTTCGTCAGAACTCGATGTAGAATAGAGCAATTTATCTGTGGCAAATGGAATATGAGGACCAACTTTTCAATGTGGACACAGTGATGGGGCACTCTGAAGTGCGCAAGTACATCCCGTGTCAGGTGTGCATGGAGCAGACTCGGCCAGTATTTGCGAGGTCATTTAAACAATTATTCAGCTCTCCTAGCACAGATTGGCTGATTTGTTTCCTACATTACAACAATGACAACACTTCAAAAATAGGTACTTCATTGGCTGTAAAGCGCTTTGAGATGTCCTGAGGATGTGAAAGGTGCGATATAAATACAAGTTTATTTTATCACGGCCAGATCCCAGATCCCAGACTACCCAGGAGCAATGTGAAAGTAGATCACATTCACAAACTCGGTAGAGAGTTTGCAGAACTTTTCCTGTCAGCGGCTCACAGTTTTCCAATATATGCAGTTGGTGAAGTCACCTATAGTCTACGTTAATCTAGAAGTAAAGTAATTTAAGGTAATTGGCAAAAGAACCATAAGAACATAAGAAATAGGAGCAGGAGTAGGCCACACGGCCCCTCGAGCCTGCTCCGCCATTCAATCAGATCATGGCTGATCTTCGACCTCAACTCCACTTTCCTGCCCGATCCCCATATCCCTTGATTCCCCTAGAGTCCAAAAATCTATCAATCTCAGTCTTGAATATACTCAATGACTCAGCATCCACAGCCCTCTGGGATAGGGAATTCCAAAGATTCACAACCTTCTGAGTGAAGAAATTCCTTTCATCTCATCTTAAATGGCCGACCCCTTATCCTGAGACTATGTCCCCTAGTTCTAGACTCTCCAGTCAGGGGAAACAATCTCTCAGCATCTACCCTGTCAAACCCCCCTCAGAATCTTATATGTTTCAATGAGATCACCTCTCATTCTTCTAAACTCCAGAGAGTATAGGCCCATTCTACTCAACCTCTCCTCATAGGACAACCCTCTCATCCCAGGAATCAATCTAGTGAACCTTCGTTGCACCGTTTCTAAGGCAAGTATATCCTTCCTTAGGTAAGGAGGCCAAAGGGAGATGAAAATAATTTTTTTTTAAAATCAGGAGGGAGATGAGAATTTATTTTACGCAGCAAGTTGTTATGATCTGGAATGCGCTGCCTGAAAGGGCGGTGGGAGCAGATTCAATAATAACTTTCAAAAGGGAATTGGATAAATAACTGAAAGGGAAAAAAATTGCAGGGCTATGGGGAAAGGGCAGGGAAATGGGACTAATTGGATAGCTCTTTCAAAGAGCTGGCACAGGCACAATGGGCCGAATGGCCTCCTTCTGTGCTGTATCATTCTATGAAAGCAGTCTTAAGTTTCATTGTCGGAGCTTTGTCCATATATAACAGACATCATTTTTCATTTTTAAAGTCATCCCAGGAATAGTTCAGCAAGTTCCTGTCATGCCCTGTGAATGGGCAGTTTTGCTGTCAGTCAAAAGAAATCTGAGAATTGTAAACATAACGATTTCTGGGAGTTGTGCAATGCTCTATTGTGGAGTCTCGTCATTCAGCTGAGTGACAGCTCTGGGAAAGCTCATGAACATAGAATGTACAGCACAGAAACAGGCCATTCGGCCCAATAGGTCCATGCTAGTGTTTATGCTCCACACCAGCCCCTCTTCATCTCACCCTATCAGCATATCCTTCTATTCTTTTCTCCCTCGTGCTTATCGAGCTTCCCCTTAAATGTATCCACACTATTCACCTCAATTACTCCTTGTGGGAGTGAGTTCCACATTCTCACCTCTCTGGGTAAAGAAGTTTCTCCTGAATTCCCTATTGGATCTATTAATGACTGAAAGGGCGGGGTTCGCGGACGAGCGCGGGGTTCGCGGACGAGCGCGGGGTTCGCGGACGAGCGCGGGGTTCGCGGACGAGCGCGGGGTTCGATGACGAGCGCGGGGTTCGATGACGAGCGCGGGGTTCGATGACGAGCGCGGGGTTCGATGACGAGCGCGGGGTTCGATGACGAGCGCGGGGTCCGCGGACGAGCGCGGGGTTCGATGACGAGCGCGGGGCTCGATGACGAGCGCGGGGTCCGATGACGAGCGCGGGGCTCGCGGACGAGCGCGGGGCTCGCGGACGAGCGCGGGGTCCGATGACGAGCGCGGGGTTCGATGACGAGCGCGGGGTCCGATGACGAGCGCGGGGTCCGATGACGAGCGCGGGGTTCGATGACGAGCGCGGGGTCCGATGACGAGCGCGGGGTCCGATGATGAGCGCGGGGCTCGCGGACGAGCGCGGGGTCCGATGACGAGCGCGGGGTCCGATGACGAGCGCGGGGTCCGATGACGAGCGCGGGGTCCGATGACGAGCGCGGGGTCCGATGACGAGCGCGGGGTCCGATGACGAGCGCGGGGTCCGATGACGAGCGCGGGGCTCGATGACGAGCGCGGGGTTCGATGACGAGCGCGGGGCTCGCGGACGAGCGCGGGGTTCGCGGACGAGCGCGGGGTTCGATGACGAGCGCGGGGTTCGATGACGAGCGCGGGGCTCGCGGACGAGCGCGGGGTTCGATGACGAGCGCGGGGCTCGCGGACGAGCGCGGGGCTCGATGACGAGCGCGGGGCTCGATGACGAGCGCGGGGCTCGATGACGAGCGCGGGGTTCGATGACGAGCGCGGGGCTCGCGGACGTGCGCGGGGCTCGATGACGAGCGCGGGGTTCGATGACGAGCGCGGGGCTCGCGGACGAGCGCGGGGCTCGATGACGAGCGCGGGGCTCGATGACGAGCGCGGGGCTCGATGACGAGCGCGGGGCTCGCGGACGAGCGCGGGGTTCGATGACGAGCGCGGGGTTCGATGACGAGCGCGGGGTTCGATGACGAGCGCGGGGCTCGATGACGAGCGCGGGGTCCGATGACGAGCGCGGGGCTCGATGACGAGCGCGGGGCTCGCGGACGAGCGCGGGGCTCGATGACGAGCGCGGGGCTCGCGGACGAGCGCGGGGTTCGATGACGAGCGCGGGGTTCGATGACGAGCGCGGGGCTCGATGACGAGCGCGGGGCTCGATGACGAGCGCGGGGTCCGATGACGAGCGCGGGGCTCGATGACGAGCGCGGGGTCCGATGACGAGCGCGGGGCTCGATGACGAGCGCGGGGTTCGATGACGAGCGCGGGGTTCGATGACGAGCGCGGGGTTCGATGACGAGCGCGGGGCTCGATGACGAGCGCGGGGCTCGATGACGAGCGAGGGGTCCGATGACGAGCGCGGGGCTCGATGACGAGCGAGGGGTTCGCGGACGAGCGAGGGGTTCGATGACGAGCGCGGGGCTCGCGGACGAGCGCGGGGCTCGCGGACGAGCATGCAGCTCCAATGATCAAAGGGGAAGTGGGAAAACGCCTCTTAATGATTTCCAAACCAACCTATCTTCCAAACTGGTGACATTTTCGTTGAGAATAAAGACAACCAAAACCTGCTGGTTTCAGCCTTAAGACACTTTAGATTGTCAGAAACACTTCAACTTATTAGCTTCCCTTATAGCCTCGGTTACACTGATAAATGCAACTCCTTCAGCAGAACAAAGCTGGGTCGGCAAATCTGATGATGGTTTAACAAACGAAAAGCAGAAAACTGCAGATGCTGGAAATTTGAAACCAAAAGTGGTCTTCTGACAAAAAGTCGACACCTTAAATGTTAACTCGTCAGTTCTCTCACAGCTGCCTTTTTTAACTAATCCATAAAGATGACAGTGGGTTGCCCCAGTGGCACAAGCAGAAAAAGCTAGTTTACAGAAGCTCCCTGACCTTTTATTTTAAGGGGCACAACTAAGAAAGGAAGTTAAACATAAAGAGTACTTTTCAACAAATCAAAAGGATACTTATAAAACTAAATCATAACATTGTTGTCAGTGTTTAAATTTCAATAGAATTTAAAATTCTCATCTTTGTTTTCAAATCCCTCCATGGCCTCGCCCCTCCCTAGCTCTGTAATCTCCTCCAGCCCTACAACTCTCCAACCCTCCGAGTTATAAATGTGAGGTGATGCATTTTGGTAGATCGAATTGGGCCAGGACCTACTCCGTTAATGGTAGGGCGTTGGGGAGAGTTATAGAACAAAGAGATCTAGGAGTACAGGTTCATAGCTCCTTGAAAGTGGAGTCACTGGTGGATAGGGTGGTGAAGAAGGCATTCAGCATGCTTGGTTTCATTGGTCAGAACATTGAATGCAGGAGTTGGGATGTCTTGTGGAGTTGTACAAGACATTAGTAAGGCCACACTTGGAATACTGTGTACAGTTCTGGTCACCCTATTATAGAAAGGATATTATTAAACTAGAAAGAGTGCAGAAAAGATTTACTAGGATGCTACCCGGACTTGATGGTTTGACTTCTAGGGAGAGGTTGGATAGACTGAGACTTTTTTCCCTGAGAGTAGGAGGTTTAGGGTGATCTTACAGAAGTCTATAAAATAACGAGGGGCATAGATAAGGTAGATAGTCAAAATCTTTTCCCAAAGGTAGGGGCGTCTATAACGAGGGGGCATAGATTTAAGGTGAGAGGGGAGAGATACAAAAGGGTCCAGAGGGGCAATTTTTTCACTCAAAGGGTGTGAGTGTCTGGAACGAGCTGCCAGAGGCAGTAGTAGAGGCGGGTACAATTTTGTCTTTTAAAAAGCATTTGGACAGTTACATGGGTAAGATGGGTATAGAGGGATATGGGCCAAGTGCAGGCAATTGGACTAGCTTAGTGGTATAAACTGGGCGACATGGACATGTTGGGCCGAAGGGCCTGTTTCCATGTTGTAACTTCTATGATTCTATCTCTGCGCTCCTCCAATTCTTGCCACTTGGCAACCCAATTTTCATCGCTCCACCATTGGCGGCCGTGCCTTCAGCTGCCCAGGCCCTAAGCTCTGGAATTCCCTCCCTAAACCTCTCCGTCTCTCTCTCTCCTCCTTTAAGACGCTCCTTAAAAACCTACCTCTTGACCAAGCTTTTGGTCACCTGTCCTAATATCTCCTTATGTGGCTCGGTGTCAAATTTTGTTGTAAATCGCTCCTGTGAAGCGCCTTGGGACGTTTTACTACTTTAAAGGCGCGAAATTAATTCAAGTTATTATTTATAAGACACTCCAGTCCTCGTGATGCCCACCGGTCACGGAAGGCCTCAAGCATACCAGCCCCCCACCCCCCGGAAATTCCGCCAAATCCCTCTCCAGGTACCCACCCTCCCAGTCCCTCTCGCCCCGTCTTCCCCCCCCCCCGCCCCAGTCCCTCTCTCTCCCCAGTCCCCCTCCTCTCCCCAGTCCCCCTCCCGCCCCTCCTCTCCCCATCCCGCCCCTCCTCTCCCCCTCCCGCCCCTCCTCTCCCCCCTCCCCATCCCGCCCCTCCTCTCCTCTCCCCTCCCGCCCCTCCTCCCCTCCCTCCTCTCCTCTCCCCTCCCGCCCCCTCCTCTCCCCCAGTCCCCCTCCCCGCCCCCTCCTCTCCCCCAGTCCCCCTCCCCCTCCCCCAGTCCCCCTCTCTTCTCCCCCCGCCCCCCTCCCCCAGTCCCCCTCTCTTCTCCCCCCGCCCCCCTCCCCAGTCCCCCTCTCTTCTCCCCCCCGCCCCCCTCCCCCAGTCCCCCTCTCTTCTCCCCCCTCCCCTCCCCTCCCCCCTCTCTTCTCTCCCCCCGTCCCCCCTCTCTTCTCTCCCCCCGTCCCCCTCCCCCCCCTCCCTCTCCCCCCCCCCGTCCCCCTCCCCCCCCCCGTCCCCCTCCCCTCTCTTCTCCCCCCGTCCCCCTCCCCTCCCCCCTCTCTTCTCTCCCCCCGTCCCCCTCCCCTCCCCTCCCCCTCCCCTCCCCTCCCCCCTCTCTTCTCTCCCCCCGTCCCCCTCCCCTCCCCTCCCCCCTCTCTTCTCTCCCCCCGTCCCCCTCCCCCCCCTCTCTTCTCTCCCCCCGTCCCCCTCCCCTCCCCTCCCCCCTCTCTTCTCTCCCCCCTCTCTTCTCTCCCCCCGTCCCCCTCCCCTCCCCTCCCCCCTCTCTCTCTCCCCCCGTCCCCCTCCCCCCACCTCTCTTCTCTCCCCCGTCCCCCTCCCCTCCCCTCCCCTCCCCCCTCTCTTCTCTCCCCCCGTCCCCCTCCCCTCCCCTCCCCCCTCTCTTCTCTCCCCCCGTCCCCCTCCCCTCCCCTCCCCCCTCTCTTCTCTCCCCCCGTCCCCCTCCCCTCCCCTCCCCCCTCTCTTCTCTCCCCCCGTCCCCCTCCCCTCCCCTCCCCCCTCTCTTCTCTCCCCCCGTCCCCCTCCCCTCCCCCCTCTCTTCTCTCCCCCGTCCCCCTCCCCTCCCCCCTCTCTTCTCTCCCCCCGTCCCCCTCCCCTCCCCCCTCTCTTCTCTCCCCCGTCCCCCTCCCCTCCCCCCTCTCTTCTCTCCCCCGTCCCCCTCACCCTCCCCCCTCTCTTCTCTCCCCCGTCCCCCTCCCCCCCCCTCTCTTCTCTCCCCCGTCCCCCTCCCCTCCCCGTCCCCGTCCCCTCCCCTCCCCGTCCCCTCCCCGTCCCCCCCCCTCCCGCTCCCCCCCCCCTCCCGTTCCCCTCCCCTCCCCCAAATCTCCCTCCCCCCCAAAAATCTTTCCCCCCCCCAAATCTCCCTCCCCCTCTCGTCCGACTCCCGATGAGGAGACGGTGCTGAAGCCTCGGGCCTTGTGTTCGAAGCCGAATCCGCCTCCAGAAACACCCGCACCGGAACCATGGCAACGCGCGGCCCCGCCCCCTCGCAACATCACTGTGACCGACCGGCCCG